>NC_042516.1:15434984-15735520 GCF_900963305.1 Echeneis naucrates
AATAACTTCATTCATTCACCTTATATCTAGCATCAACAGTAAATATCAGTGCATCCAAGGCTGAAGTATCCTGACTTCTAGTCCTGGATATAGGTCAAGACTAAAAAAAACTCTGAACACATTTCCTGTCATGTAACCAGTGGGATAGATTGTTTTGTGTTTTGCCCTATCTAGATGGTAAACGCATCTTTCAATCTTTCAAACCCAGACTTTCTGTTAAAACTTTAAAAAGCTCTCTATTTCTGTTTTCAGTTGTGCAGTCTGCTTAAGAAATGTCCTCTAGTTTGATCTCCATTATAGATGTGACTGAGCAGGAGTGAAACCACCTTCCTCTTCACAGGAACGGTGAGGAGTGGAGATCTGACCGTGTCCTGCTCAACAAGGAGGTGTTGATGAGTTCAGCCGTACAGCGTTTCATTCCACTCCTTGATGAGGTGGCCAGGGATTTCTGTAAAATGCTGCAAAAAAAAGTGGAAAGGGAGGGCATCGGGCAGAAGGGGAAACGCAGTCTGACCGTCGATCCCAGTCCTGATCTCTTCCGCTTTGCACTGGAAGGTCAGGGGTTATCGTTCCCACAATATCTGACGTACTTTCTTGTGTTTTTTTTCCCCACACGTGATTATACATCGAATTCTTGTTTTATTTACACTGAGGACACGAGCGTCTCTTTTTTTCCCTCTTCAGGAGCACGAGGTTAAGTGTGAGTAGAGTGGTGCTAAAGGACAGTGGTCCAGAGGAATGTTTTCTTTTCTGTCAGTGAGGATTGACCTTTACATCCTCAGGGAGGGGAGGGGATAGATGCTCCCTCCTGTGACAGGCTTTCATTCAGCCTGACTCTCAGCTCTTTTGGTTGAGTCACTAGTCCTGATGCAGACTCTGACATCTTCTAATGTCAGACATTACACACTCTGCAGGAAAAACACTGTATATAAAACCTCCCCTATTTGGTGCCGCAGTGTTTCTGTTTTTTTCTGGTTCCAATTCTTATCAGCCTCAGCTCATTCCAGAGAAGCTAATTTCAGTCTAACCTGAACCAAAACTGATTAGAGATGTAGGAGGTCAAGGAGAATATGCACCTTTAAATATAGAAAAACTGAAAAATATGATCAAAGCACCGGATTCTTTCACCTGCTCTGCTCCTTTCATGTGCCAATCTACAGCATGCCACGTTCACAAGTGTGAATACTCACACTTATCTTCATCTGTTCGTACAGAGTTCAGTGGGGGAGAGTTGATGACTTTGAGTCATGCTCCTCTGCTCACAATGAACCACAGCACACCAAGCCAGGTGCTAAGCCTAGGTGGGATCAGGCCAAAACTATTACAGTCACTCAGTCACTGATGTGTAGTTAATGAAGAGAGCTCGTCTGAGGGGGTGTTTGGATGCAGGAGGCATACACACTCAGACAAAAAGCTACCTCTGTAATAATTCAATGTTGCATAAAAATATTGGTCCTGGAGAGTTTGGAGTTCATTGATTTTGTAAACTCAGCCTTGGATGTCAGTTATGTCTCACCCTGCACCCCCACCCTTCCTCTTCGTAGCCATTTGCAATGTTCTCTATGGAGAGCGTATCGGCCTCTTCTCCTCGTCTCCCTCCCTGGAGTCTCAGAAGTTCATTTGGGCTGTGGAGCAAATGTTGGCTACAACCCCTCCTCTTCTCTACCTGCCCCATCAGCTCCTGCTCCACATCGGCGCATCCCTGTGGACCCAGCACGCCACCGCATGGGACAACATCTTCAGTCACGGTAGAAAGGGCTCTTGGGTGGAACGTCATTTATAGGAATAATGGACCATATCTAACTGTTAATTCAACATATTGGTATTTCATCATGACATCTCACCTGATTCTCGTTCTTCCAGCGGATGCCAGGATCCAGAAGTGCTACAGGCGTCTGTCATCCTTCCAGGGTCAAGGCTCTAAGGCCGAGGCAGCTGGAGGCCAATACCCTGGGGTCCTGGGCCAACTCATGGAGAAAGGGCAGCTATCTTTGGACCTCATTAAAGCCAACATCACTGAGCTGATGGCTGGAGGGGTTGACACAGTGCGTGTCTGTGTGTGTTTTGTGTGCCTAATTGCTTTCCCTGTCTTGTTTTTGTGTGTCTGAGTAAAGTCTCCACCTATCTCCTCTGCAGACAGCCGTGCCCCTTCAATTTGCTTTTTTTGAGCTGGGTCGGAACCCAGAGGTGCAGGAGAAGGTGAGGCAGCAGGTGAGGACTTCATGGGCGTTGGCTGACGGTGATCCTCTGGTGGCCCTGCAGGGGGCTCCACTACTGAGGGGCATAATCAAGGAGGTTCTCAGGTAAATCTCCTTCTGTCTGACCAATCAAGTGTACATACAACTACATGTCCACATACCCACAAATGTACTGGGAATATTTCTTGATCATATCCCCACAAATGTTGCATCTCTCTAAGCTTGTCCTGGACCTTTCCGCCCATGTAATTTGCTCAATTGACATGGAGAAAATTAATACTATATATACTAATATGATTGACTTTCATGGCTTCTCATCTGTGCTGGCCTGAAATTTAAGCAGGAGAGTTTGCCCTTGACCTTGTAAATTACAGCAAGTCACTCCAGACAGGCAGTTGTCCGGTACGTAATCCAACTTTGTATCATAAATCCACAAGCGACATCTACATGGGACTTTCCTTTAACCTGAAGGACAATCATCACTTGTGATGAATGATTCAGATCAACAGAGCGTAACAGCCATAATGTGCAGCTGTGTGAGGACATACCTGAAAAGAGAATCGATTCCCAGTATTCAGGATTTTTTGTTGAGGACCTATGAGAAGTCAAAGGTAACCTATAGAAAACATTGCGTGTGTGTGTGTGTGTGTTCGGTGGTTTTTTTGGGTTGTTTCAGGTTGTACCCTGTGGGAATTACGGTGAACCGGATGCCAGTCAAGGATATCATTCTTCAGAACTACCGTGTCCCTGCTGGGGTGAGTGGTCACGTTTTCTCCTAAATCCTCCCTGAAACTTGCATCATCCACAGCTAACATACTTGATGAACTCTGCCCTCAGACAACAGTGTCTGTCTGTCTCTACCCCATGGGGAGGAGCAGCGATGTGTTCGACGATCCCATGCGCTTTGACCCGGGCCGATGGAGCAGCGGAAAGGGGGGCCAAAGGATTTCAGGGTTTCGTTCCCTGGCATTTGGGTTTGGGGCCAGGCAGTGTGTTGGCAGGAGGATCGCAGAGAATGAGATGCAGCTCTTGCTCATGCATGTGAGTGATAGCAGACATGAGAAGGTAGAAACAAGGAGGAGGATGTTGATGCAAAAGGAAAGAAGAGTTGAAAACATGACAGACTGAAGATATGGCAAGTTAAGCAGTTGATGCTGAACAGTTGTGGAAAAATAACTGTAAGGCTCCAGTATCAGCTCCACTGTCATATCAAATAGTCCATTACAAGTAAAAGGCCTTCAGAGTTTTACTTTGGTAAAAGTTGCTGATATAAATATGCTGCAATAAAAGACCGATTATGATGTTTTTATGAGCATTGGTTATTTAATTTTGTACGTTATTTATACTTAATAGATCAGCTATAAACTGTTAATTAAAACAGCGTTTGGATTGCCAGAGTTTGAAAAACTTTCAGTGTTACACTTTGCCTTTCTTTTCAGTGACCCCTTAGCTTTTGAATTAATTTCAGACCTCTTCTGTGAATTGTTTAATCCCTTATCTCATAGAAAAGGTCTGTAGATGCAGATAAAAGCGCAGTCTGAGAGTAAATGCTATAAGTTAATATAAGATGATGATGATGACGATGATGATGATGATGATGATGATGATGATGATGATGATGATGATGATGCAAAGTATGACATAACTCCTTTTTTCACACAACTCTCTCTCCCAACTGTACAGATCCTACTGAACTTCAACATCAGTGTGTTGTCCACAGAAGACATCAAAACCACCCACACCCTCATCCTCCAGCCTGAAACGCCACCAAAGATAACTTTCAGCAAGCTCTGACACACACACACACACACACACACACACACACACACACACACACACACACACACACACACACACACACGACTCATCTAATTCACTTGGTCAATTCTATTGACAATTGACTAGTGAAGGTTACACACATTTTGTGTACATCCTCATGCTCTTTATCTTCAGTCCCATAGTTCCCCAGCTGACAGATAAAGGACCATGTCCCCCCCACTCTTCATCATGACAGAGCTTGTAAAACAGCATTAACACTGCCCGCCACTCGATGGCGCTAAAGTTCTCAATTCTCAAATCTCAAATGTCAGTTTGTCAGCCGAGGCTCCACAGTCAGTGCTGAGCAGCTTCACAACAGGTTTGTGATCCTCCTTCTGAAGACAGTCTTTACTGTCTCTGTTGTTTATTCACATTGGCCCATTCAGGAGCTTTCTGCACAGATTGGTGAGCAACCATGTTTTTCTTGTTTATTTTGAGGTTGGGTTCTTCTTTTTCTTTTTTGGTGGGGGGGGGGTCAAAGGTCTTCCCTGCTGGTATTGCTATCACTCTCTTCTCTTTTCAGTTTTTTAGTTGGTGGAAGACTGTTATCATTATCTCTCAGTTCAGGCTCAGATGAAGGCAGTGGGGTCTTCATGCTAGCTGGCTCATTCATTCCCATGTTTTAATGTTGATTTATTTTACATTTTTTGTGCACAGTTAACATGACCTTGCACAATTATCTTATGCACAAAACTGACCTTTACTCCAGTCTGGTAATCAAGTACTATGCTCTGCTATTATATCATACAAGGTGTGTGTGCTCTTCAGGGGTGGGGGCCATTTTTTTTTTTCTATCCCGGGAACAAAGGTCTGTTTGTCCTTTGGCTAAAGATTTACACTCCCTGTTCGCCTGGGTTCATGTGTGACTTTTCATGGATACAACTCTGCTGAGTGCAGCTCCATGCACTATGTCAAGAGTCCACCTGGAAACTTTCAGTAAAGTGTGTCAGTGAGGGGAAGACGCACCATCTACATGTGACACCTCATTTATTTCTAACTTTCATGCTCTTATGTAACAGCAGCCATTATCTGTCCACAGTTCCATTATTAGAGGTGTGCATGTGGAATGCATGTGGAAATATGGAGGGCAGCAAAGTAATGAGACAGGAAACCAATCAAGAGTTTATTACCTTATAATCTTTAAGATCTGCAATCTGTAAAATGGATAAATAAAAAAGTTAAACAATTCTTTACTTTGCTTTTGGATGTAATAGAAAATTAGACAGCTTTTTTTATTATTAACTATCAATAAAGGGCTGACACAAAAGTATATTTACTGAAGGCTCTTTTTAAAGCATTAGTAAATATGAATTGATTTATGATAAAAATGCATTGGTTAAACCTGATACCTGTTGAAAGAGGTAGGATTTGAGGGAAGTTGTTCAACAATAACATAAAATTTTTATTATCCTATAATAGTAATACACATTATTTATAAAACATCCTCGATGAGACTCAAAAGAAATAATAATAATAAAAAAAAAAATGAAATCATAGAGCGATTTCATAAAAAGATGACACTCCCAGGAGAATAATCCCATTCTAATAAAAACACTTTTAACAAGAATATAACAGAAATCTAATATAAACATACTTGTAATGGAAACTCAGGCCCACTCTTTTGGAAAGTTGAGTCATTAATGATTAATGAACTCATCATCCTCACTTTGTAGAAGCCTAAATGACTTCAAATCTTGGTCTGTCCAACCAACAGTCCACAACAGGAGCTTAATAAATCTGACTGAATATAAAACAGCAACTATTTGGCATTTTTCTAGAACAAATAAATGGTTATGTTTATAAGCATTACTTTTCTGACAATCAACTACTCAATTCACTGATTGATGTGTTACCACAATACAGAAAAGGAAGGAAAGGTATCACGGTGATATTCAATCTGTGGTTTGAGACTAATAGTGCGTAGGTTTGAAGTCGGTGTTATGATACCCTAATCTGAAAACATGCAGCTAAAAATCAAATGTCACCCTGTTCTGTAGTGGATCCTGATAGTTTAGTATCATTGTCTATTGACATAAAGTTTTTTTTTTTTTTTTCCTCTCCCAATTTTAGCATCTTCTTGACCCAGTCAGACTTGTCCACCTACGCTAACACATAATCATGCGTCTGTTGCAAGCACTGGAGTCACTCCAAATGGTGCGAGTGGGAGGAGAGATGAGGGGTCAGCAGAAGGGTCACAGGGTAAACATGAATGAAAGAGGCTCAACTAAGTTTGTTCAGGTAACACAAGACTTTAAGATTAACAGCTGTAACAAGTGAGAGAGAGGAGGAAACTTAGACCTGCAGAACAGCAAATCCAGAAATAAACGATTAGTTCACTGGGCTCATCTAATGGAAGGTTTACCTAAAATGGGTAAGTGAACCAAGGACATGTTTTGGATTTAAGGTCGCAGAGTTACAGTAAATGGTGTACACAATGTACAATCCAAGATTGTGTTGGTTCATGCATTGTAGTGTGAGAAGGAGCTTTAGACAAGGCTGATTAGCTTTATCTGTGGTTCGTTTTTGGTCGTTTTCCAATAGTGACGAGGGACTATCCATCATATGCTGTGAGCTAAAATCCGTCTGTTTTTATTTGTCTTTGAAACTTCAGTACAGCGTTAGACAAAAATCTAACCCTCTTACGTTGGGTTCACTGATTGACCAAACACACAAACCTGCGTTCATTTTGTGACCCACTGCAGTCAGGCCGTTCCTTCACCTGGTTCACCTTTCTTCTCTGTCATAAAGGCTGTGCACTGACTGATCATTTGCAACACGCGTGTCTTAGACCTGCTAAGTCTGCTTTATTTATTGGCAGCTTTATAGAACCAAGTGCCTGTATGTGTGCACACAATTGTGTGTGCGTGTGTGTGTCCATGTATACACTCTGGGACGTGTCAGAGGAGGATCTCAGTGGGACATGTAATGATGTGTGCAGCAATGCAGCAGAACTGGGTCACAGGGAGGTGGAAAGAGAGAGAAAAAGACATGAAGAGAAAGATGGAAAAGACACTGACAGTTGAATGTTCTTATTATTCGGCAAAACTTCCACTCGCAGTTTTCATCATTGACTTTCATTGCACATTTTAAACTTTGCCCTTCTCAGCTATTGTCTGCAAATGGCTTCGGAATAAGTGGCACTTCAACAAATTTATGTCATGATGTCTAGATATTGGATAACAAACTCTGAACAAGGTGGCAAAGAACATTTTAGCAGCACATCAATGAAAATGATCCTCTTTTGTCTCCAAAAATTGTTGTCAGAAATCAGGGGTGGACAGTAACAAAGTAAATTTACTTTAGGTCTGTACTTAAGTACAGTTTTTGAGTATCTGTCGTTTACCTGAGTATTATTTTACCATCACTTCACTACATTGAAGGACAAATATTGTACTTTTTACTCCTCTACATTTCTATTGATGCTCTCTTTACTCGCTACTTTTGCACTAGTCTAACATTACTCATTCATTGTTTTTAATTGTAATTGTTTTTGTAACACACACAACTCTGTGCGTGTTCCAGCTAAGAATATGGCCATGATGTGTAATACTCATCCTACCTGGATTATTTCTCCATAACGATCATTATACATCGTGGCCGCATTATTAGCTGGAAAACGCACACCTCTTGCATTCAGATGAACACGCAACAACTTAAATAAATTCCTCTGTTAACATTAGAGCTGGCCAGTTAGCTTACGTTACAAGCAAACTGCGTTTCTTACCTTGCGCTACATTTCTCGTCACAACCAAACCCCTCCAGAGACTAGAGACTGGACCGGATCCCTCCACAGACCGGTTCTTGTAGGTACTTTTGAGCTATAAACATGTCTGTAGCAGAATAACATCAGTGTATTGTATAATGACAATAAAGCTACTTTCCTTTCCTGTATTTCCTGAGGTATTTTTTTTTATACTTAAGTCATTTTTTAAACAAATACTTTTGTACTTTTACTTAAGTAATATTTTGATGAAGCTACTTTTACTTGTGTTGGAGTAATATTTGACAAGGAGTGTCTGTACTTTTACTCAATTAGTGACGTTGTGTACTCTGTACACCTCTGCCAGAAATCTACAATGACAAATGGCTCCTTCCTTCACCTCATCATCTTTTCTTCCTCCCCTTCGTAGCATCCTGTTGTTCTATTAGCACTGACCTTGTCAGACTCCACTCCTGTCCCCAGTGACTGTGTCCCCATTGAAAATGGATCCATTGTACGGGCTCAAAGCCTTCAGCCAGCTACCACAATGTTCTACACGAGAGACAAAGTTCAAGGTGCAAGACACGGGCTGCCGCTGGGGTGGTTTGTTGGAAAGCATTATAGTGGTGTCATTGGAGATTTCTGTAAGGAAATTACAATATATTTGAAATTACTCAAAAAAAAGTCCTCAGTTGGGGGGAAATAAAGCAAGAAAGCCAAGATTCAGGGTTCATCATCCTAGGGCAAACTGTGAATTGGTTTGACCAAATTTCAAGACATTTTCCTCTAAACCTTGAATATCAAACTGATGGCAACAAAAGAGTCAAAGGATCTCCGCAGTCATTAAGATGTATTTTATATCTGTACCGACATTCATGGTAATCTATTCGATATACCGTCAGATAGCTGAAAACACTTAAAATAAAAATAAAATAAAGAAACAAAAAGCTGGGATGATATATGAATCATGATGCTAAGGAAAGGAAAGGCTGTCAACTGGACCGTTTCTTTTGGATATTATAAGTGGATCCGATTTAAAATATGGGAAATATGATTGTGGTAAAAACTGCTTTCTAAGTTAAATGTGTGTGATTGATGTATTTCCAACTTTCTGAATTGTGACCAAAAAAAATTAATTAATTAATGGCTTAACAAATCAAATTAGATTTATTTATACAGCGCCAAATCATAACAAAGTTACACTAAGGCACTTCACATATCGAGCTGGTCTAGACCAAACTCTTAACAGTTATTAGCTGAAAATCAGACCTGCTGTTTTCAATGATAGTTCGTTTTTCTCCATTCATCTTCATTCATCTTGGAGCGTTTGTTGCCACTGAAGCTTTCAGGATGGAAAAAACATGTTGCTCCTCCGCTGACAAGCTGGGCAACAAACAAAAAACTGGGAAATCTACTTTAAGTTTGAGCGTCTTGTCATTAAATGTTATTTAACTGTGCATGGAATCTGAATCGTGTCTGCCTTGTTTTAGTTGTCGGTCAGACAGCCAACCTTATATTAAAAGGCTGCAGGTTTGCTTCAAATAGCAGTATTGAACTTTTTACAGTATATTTCCTCTATATACTGAGCCTGGTTGCCTATTATGTCAATATCAACTATATTACCAAGTTGAATACTGAATGTCAGACTATAAATCTTCATGGCCCCTCCATGATGTAGGGAATGTCATGTCAGTGTAGCGTTACCTTTCCTTTGTGTATACCTGTATGTGTTTCTGTTGTTATTAGCTCTTGTTTTTATCTTTGCTCTTCTCACCTAACACATGCTATAGATGTTGAGTTTTTCTTTCTTTTTTTTTTTTTTTTATTAACAAAGAAATTACACTAATGCTTGAGGTGTCAGTCAGTATGATTTTGTAGGTGCAGCTGGTGTTATAGTCTGACAACAACTCTCTGTAACTGTAGCTTGTATCAGGCGCTACTCAGACGTGATGGCACTGCCGGACTCTTTCATCCAACGCCAGCAGCTGGACGCCAGCATGGCTGACACCTTCCTGGAGCATCTCTGTCTGTTGGACATTGACCAGGAGCCAATCACAGCGCGCAACACCAGCATAATCTGCACCATAGGTGAGTGTGACAACAGGTCGCAGACAGTGAGTCTCAGTTTCAAGTTTGCTTTCTGGCAACTGTTGTACGTTATCACTGGCAGATGGTAGGCTTCTGTGTGGTATGTGGCCAGGTCAGTGTGTTGGCATGCTCGGATTCTTTGCTCATGTTGCTTTTGTCTGCTTTTTCTAGTGGCCTGAAAAAAAGAAAACTCTTGATACGGTATACAAAAAGCTTATTCGTTCTTCAGAGCTGTGACTCCCCAGTCATTTTCCTGTCATTTTCCTCATTGATTAATCTGCCGATCAATTTCTTAGATTATAAAATATCCAGAATAATAGGAATTTTCACTGGTTCATTGGCTGTCCAACTACTAAAGAATAATATGAACACCCTCTTAAAATAATGGCTGATGCCATTTTTTCAGGTTTTCAGAAAATACACAAAAAAACTGAACCAAGGCCTGAGTCACACTCTTGACATAGGTCATTATACAACAGTACAGGGGAAGAATCACACATCAATTTTACCAGAGGCGGCCAGCATCAGGACGAGATTATTTAGGCAAAAAAGTCATTTTGTCACACAATGACTTTGACCATTAATTCAGGAAGGTGGAAGGAGAAGAACCACATTGTCACATTTTAGAAGCTGTAGCTATGAAATATTTTTCATTTTCCACAGAATTGTTTAAACAATAATCAAAATGTTTAACTTTCTCTCAATTAACTCTGTGTTTCAGGTCAGGTTTAATATAAAAATGCTTTTCTTTTACTCCACTTTTAATGCTCTTCCTTTCAGGTCCTGCATCCCAATCTGTCCCCAAACTCCAAGAAATGGTCAAGGCAGGAATGAATATTGCTCGTCTGAATTTCTCCCATGGATCACATGAGGTCTGTACCCTTCATGTTTGCATGTGTACCATTTCCTGCAAATACAGAACACATGCACATGGTTTGGTCTTTCACGCAGTAATATATTGTGTCTCTGTCTGTATTTCTTTATTTTTGTCTCTCAGTATCACAGTCGGACCATCAAAAACATCAGGGAGGCAGTCGAGACGATTACCCCGGACCCTTTGTATTACCGGCCGGTTGCCATTGCCTTGGATACGAAGGGACCAGAAATTCGCACTGGATTAGTGAAAGGGGTGAGAAAAAAAGCAAGGTTTTCCTCCATCAAACAATATAAACCTTAGCAATCAGTCACATGAAATCAGTTGTGAGCAGTGCAGAAAACAGTTTTTTATACTGCTGCTTTGCTGAACAAACGACTCCAATCTGTTGGAAATGTCTTCACGCCTGATTATGTTCCAAAATGCTTTTCAGGACGCACAGCCACAGTCACTGTGGCTTTTGGTTCCTCTTCTGATTTTTAGTTTAGCAGCTTAATTTGAAGATAAAATAGACTTATTAGTTCATGTGTTAAACATAATAGTGTGACTGAAATCTTTATAATAAATTTTTTTAAGACCTAGTGCCCTTGATACAATATTGAAATAAAAATTATTTGCAGGGAATGGACGGAAAGGACAACGCATAAAAGTACAATTTAATGCACCACTCATCTTAAAAATGACGTGCCTAAAATGGACATTCCTTTTAAAAAATGTGTTTATAATAGACAGATGATAATGTTATGTCTAAAAAAAAAGGGGGGGGTGCATTCAGTTATTCCATATGAGTGTCGCTCACAGTCTGTGATGGTTTGGTCTGTGTGTGTGTGTTTGGACAGAAAGTGGAGGAGGAGGTGGAGTTGGAAAAAGGCAGCCATGTTCGTGTGGTGACAGCTGAGGCTGACAAAGACAAAACAGATGGAAAGATTATCTGGGTTGACTATCCCAACCTGCCCAAAGTTCTCACAAAGGGGAGAAAGATCTACATTGACGATGGACTCATCGGGCTCAGAGTCACAGAAATAGGTAATATACAAATAACAGACAGTACAGAGGATATCTGTCACACATACCTCCAATGTGCTACACATCTGATTACCTCTTATTTATTATTTTTTTAACGATTTGTCAAATAGAAAAACAACCAGTTAACATAAGAAAGAAGAGTGTACAGTGTGTGCATGGATATAGATTACGCACTCATGCATGCACATGTATGTGCAAACAAAATAAATACTGTGCATACAAACACATGTATATGGCTGCCTTACATTAGCCTGGGCGTAGTGGATTTGAAACTACAATGACAGGCCTTTCGACAGCTTGTGATTGGATCCAAACTTATGGGTCCATTTTAATTGACCTCTTATTTCCCTCCACTGCTCTTCTGCAGGCTCTGACTGGGTGGATACTGTGGTAGAGGCCGGAGGAGTGCTCTTCAGTCGCAAAGGTGTCAACCTCCCTGGCTGCGACCTGATTGGTCTGCAGGCAGTCAGTGAACAGGATGAAGCTGACCTGAGGTTCGGGGTGGCCCAGGGCGTTGATATGGTGTTTGCCAGTTTCATCCGTTCAGCCCAGGATGTCAAGGATGTACGACGAGTCCTGGGACCACATGGACGGGAAATCAAAGTGATCAGTAAGGTGGAGAGTCGACAAGGAGTTCAGAAGTGAGTAATGAAGAATGTTTTTGAATTTAAACCACCTCATCACAGTTATTTCCAGTGATACAAACGCTAAAGGTTGTCAGTTTTTCATAATGAAGCTCTGACAGGAGTCATAAATCCCACGCCTGTGGCAGTCGGCTCCTCCTGTAGACAGCCAGCTGGTAGTAGAGAATGGACTAATGTTAGCTCTGGATGTTACATGATAAGCAATCTGTGTGGCTGTATGAATTATAGCTACCACTTGATGTATCAGACACAATTTATCTAACTGCTCTGTCTTCTCCATTATTTAACCCTCGACAATGTTTAACTACAGCTTTAATTTGAAGAGAAAAGATTGCATTTTATGATGTAATATTGATGGTACTACTTTGTATTTCTTGCAGCTCAATTATTATTATTTTTTTTTCTGAACACTCCTAATCATATCTTCCTGCCCTCACATATACAATTAGATGGATTTCATCCAGATGATTCAGGGCTTGAATACAATATAACAATCCCCTCCATATGTTTTCAAGATGCAGAGACAATTCACAAAATCCTGTTTTGGCAGAGCAAGACCTGCCTTTGAGTGTGTCCCTGTTAATCCACAGAAACAATATGTTATTATTTCAGTCCTCTCTGCCTGTGCTTTCTGCTCCCCACTTACCCTTTTTTAAAAATGTCTTCTTCTGTTCTGTCAGTTTTGAGGAGATCCTGGCTGAGAGTGATGGTGTGATGGTTGCCAGGGGTGACCTGGGGATAGAGATCCCCGCAGAGAAAGTCTTCATCGCTCAGAAGATGATGATTGGGCGCTGCAACTCGGCCGGCAAGCCTGTCATCTGTGCCACACAGGTCAGGCCCAGACATGACCACACACCCACACACAGAGAAAGATGCAGTGGCAGATGTGATAAAATATGCAGATTTAAACTCTTAACTACAGTGTTCACCAATGAAATGTCAAATTGTTCAGAGTAAACTAACATTAAATCCTAACAGGCACACATTAACCCCACACTCCTGCATAATATACACACACAAATGCACACTCACTAAAATTCACCCTCAAACACACACATATCTTCTCTCTTTCATACCACTGTTGGGCACACGCCTGCGGCCATGTTGAGTCATAGTGCTATATCTTGTTTATGCTACAACTCCTGACTCAGAGTGACATCGTTATAGCAGGTTTTTCTTCTCCAGACCTGAGCCCACATACAACTCCCACACATATACTAATCAGCATTAGTTGCAGCTTCTTAACTAACACAAAAACAGCCTCTCTCAGCTAGCACTGTGCTAACACTATCTCATTTTCCAGCTGTCTGCCTTGCTTATTGACTCGTAAAGCTGATTCTCCAGCATGCCAATAATGATCCCACAAGCTTGTCTGCCTCCGTCTAAATGACCTCTCATTTCACCTGCACTGCTGTCCACCCATCCACAATGCCATTACCTCCTCACTTCTCTGTGTCCAGAAAGGTTGCATGCCTCCTGTGACTTTCTCATTTCGGTCAAAGACAGACATATAAAGATAGGAAGTGTCTTCATTTTTGGAGTGATAAATCAGAAACTGGTGGTTACATTTTGGTTGTGGTAATGAGACTAATTTAAAGCTGGTGTTTTGTATGTGTCTTTGTGTGGGTTTGTAGATGCTTGAGAGCATGGTGGCCCACACACGGCCAACTAGAGCAGAGGGCAGTGATGTTGCCAATGCCGTGCTGGATGGAGCCGACTGTGTAATGTTATCTGGGGAGACCGCCAAGGGACTATTTCCTGTGGAGGCAGTCGCAATGATGCACTCGGTGTGTGTTTCTGAGTGCACATGATGTCCATTTTGTTACATCTGACTTCATGCCCTCTGATAACTCGCTTCCCTTCTATCTCTCCCCTGCATCCTCCCTCTCTGTCTCTGTCCCTCAGATCTGTAGGGAGGCAGAGGCAGCCATTTTCCACCAGCAGCTATTTGAAGAATTGCGTCGCCTCACTCCTCTCTCCTCTGATCCTACAGAGGTCACAGCCATTGGAGCTGTAGAGTCCTCCTTCAAATGCTGTGCTGGAGCCATCATAGTCCTCACCAGCACTGGCAGGTGTGTACACTGACCATACCACCGGACGTGAACGTCAATAGAGAAAATTTTTGCAAAACCCTGTCGCATAACATTTTTTAGATTGGTACCACGCTCATGTAGGTAAAATAAATATGTACATTTATTTATTTTATTGGAAATACACCATAATCCCATTGCAACAGCAAAAGGTCTTTCTGATTTTGTATGGAATAAACAAACAAGACAACATGTTAATAAGTGAACTCTTAGTGAGTGAGTTCGATGTGCTGGTAGGTGGATTTTGGTGCTTCAGGCTAGCAGTTTCCCACTGGTTCCAGTCTGTTTGTGCCATGGTTGAACGCTTCTGACAGATAAAAGGATCATGCTTTCTCAGATATATTCAAATTCATCCAGGTACTGTAGTCAAGCACTGTAGACTAATTCCTGAAGTTACACCTGTGTAAACATTACCATACAATGTTTATATTGTGCTACTTTTCACTCTGTGCAAACATAGAGAGCTGGTTAAAGGTTGGAGCAAAAGTCTGCAGTCTGTATAGCTTTGATGTAGAGATATCTATATATTTTTTATCTATATACACTATCTATAGACACCATGTACTTTAAATATTCAATACTCAATACTCAATACACACAATACTACACTGTCATTAGTGATAATTTACTTTCCATCCTCATTCTGTGCTCGTTTCCTCCTCTCATCAGATCAGCACATCTCCTGTCGAGGTACCGCCCTCGCTGTCCCATCATCGCAGTCACTAGAAGTCCTCAGGTACAGTCCACTCCTACGAACAGATAGTTCCTAATAGAGGCATCTTTGTGTTGATTAGCAGTGGATTTATCCTGCCAAGAACATGAATTAACTGTTGATGACTCACACTTCACAAAACTGACCAACATGTAATGCAGTATTTACTCAGAGCTATGAGCTTGGCGTAGTGACAGTGCTAAAGATGAGTGACTGTACTGAAAATATTTATGAGTGATACTTTAATAGAGTGTATTTCAGTTTAATGGGGCTTACTATTGAGCTTCTTGTGGTCTTATATTTTAAGACCAACTGAAATCTAAAAGAATTCTCATTACAAGATGTGAAGTCAGAGTTAGACTCAAACGCAGACAACAGTGTACTGCTGCTGGTCAAGGAGCGTGACACCTCAATTTCTGAAGTGACTCCCCTGAGCATAAATATTTTCAAGCTATTTCATTGCATTCTACATTTTTAAATGTTTACAGTTCAGATATTTTTGCCTAATGGTTGTACTACAGAAAAATGGCCAATATTGAAAGGCCTCATCTACTGGGGTGCATGAATGTGCTTTTGAAGGTTGTTGGATTTTAGCAAAAATAATTATATATTTATGCACAACAAATTAAACTCAAGTTTTGCCTTTATTATTTTATGTACTCTCTTTGTGGATTAAAAAGTTGCTGTAGGAGAAGCTGGCCTCACACTGGCCTCACTGGTTTACAAATTAAAGACCTACACCAATAAAAATCACATTTTAAATCTTGTTAACATGTCTTAATGTTTTTATCTAGTAGAAAACATATCACGACCAAAAAGAAAAGGGAGTCAATGCCATTTCAATGCCAGACAACCAGGAACTCAAATGTAACGTAACTAAGGAACTACTTGCGTCAAACTTTCAGGGTCAAAGAGAAAGAAAAATAAACATGTCAATGCAGAGACTCGTAGTTTTCGTCTACACAATCATTTATCGGATATTGCATTTAGCCTGGATATAGCTCCCATTACAAATATGGGAACTAATATCCACACAAAGAAAAGGAAATGTAAGGATTAAATAAAATGAAAGATTCACCATGAGATTATTGCTGAACCTTCACTTTGTTACGTCACTGTCTTTCCTCAGGTGGCCCGTCAGACCCAGCTGTTAAGGGGAGTGTTTCCTGTCCTCTTCCATCCTCTGCCTGCTCCTGTCTGGGCAGATGATGTAGACAACAGAGTTAATTTTGGAATGGACATAGGTCAGTGTGTGTGTGTGTGTGTGTGTGTGGGTGTGGGTGTTGTTTGTCTTGATATGTGCATCAGTTAGCCTACTCATTGATACACTTTGATAATGTCCTACTCCAACACCCTGTTTCTCTTCATCTGCCCCCACAGGGAAAGCAAGAGGATTCTTCAAGTCAGGTGACATGGTGATTGTGGTGACGGGCTGGATCCCGGGGTCCCGTCACACCAACATCATGAGGGCGGTCAGTGCCCCGTAACACACAGACCTGACCTGGACAATCCATCTGACCAGACAGTGTTCGAGTCTCTGTAAGACAATTCCCACAGTGAGAACAACCTGGAAAAATAATAACCACTGTCTCTTTCACAAAATCATGAGCAAAACTTCATTGTTATTTAAACTCAAGGATATGGAGTACCACAGGAACGGGTCTTATGAATGTTGAACTTGTGTATGACATGTTCTATTAAAAGAGATGACTCCTTCCGAATAAAACTTGAACTGTCAATGTCCTCCTGCTCACGTTGGGGCTGAATCCAGCCGTTATTGACTTGAACATGAATAATTTCTCTTTGTTCTGGGTGCACATCATTATTGGTAGACTATATAATTAGGAGGTAATGCTCTCATTTGGGTTCTACGCTTATCTAAAGGACAATGCAGTTCTTTTGGCTTTTATGAGCAGAGCAGGGAGACACAGAGACGATGCGTATCAGACCACACCTCCTTTTGTCCACTGAGATGACCCAGATGCCCACGTCCTAATACTGTTCTCCCTTAAACCTAATTATATTTCTTCCTGTTTAAAGCTTTTCCATGATTAATAATCTTTTGATGACGTCCTTTGCTTTCTTCTGCAGGCACCCTTCTTCTTTTTCCTTTACTTTTTCTGATCTTTTTTCAGTCTTTTCTTGCAGTTCCTTTCAATTGTCAATTTGTCAATTGTCTCTTTCATTAACAATCACTTTTACATTAACCAAGCGCTGCAAATATCTCTGTAGCTTACTTAATTACAACTTATCTGTCAAACACACTATTTCGTGCTTCCAGATGGTCACTGTGGTTGTAGATTGCTATTATTATTAATGCATAGTTAGGAAGCAGATAAATTAAGATGCTATTGATACATCACATCAATATTATATATTAATGGAGCTAGTAAATGAGCTGTCAGATATATGTGGAATATCATATTTGCCTCATGTGGCAGAGTTAAGGGACACCTAAAAGCTTTTCAGCTGTCGTGGGATTCAAGTATGAACAACATGCTGGCATCCTCCCTGCTTCTCAAGTTTATAAAATGACTCATCAACACGTGATTAGCCTGCTGAAGCTGTAATCTTGGCTTGCATAAAACAACACTGACCAGGTCTTTCATTTAGCTGATGTCATGTATCAGCTCTGGGCTACAACAGAAAGCAAACGTTTGCCAGCTCCCAGGAATAAAACATCTGATCTCTGTATAGCTGTAGTTGGTTCGGGCAAGACATCCTTTAATGGACATAATCAGTTTCACGTCGTTTTATATTTGTCATTTGTTAAAGGGGCTTGCTTTTTTTTCAGAGATTTCAAGTCAAAGTTTGAACATCACTCCCTCCATCACGGCTCACTCTCCGTATTGGTGAGAGACGATGACGCGCGGCCTGTACCTGCGAGGGATGCGTGCGTCTTGCCGGCCGGGCATGCGGCCTTGAGGGGATGGATGATGGGGATGCGGCTGCCATGGCAACAGGCTGATTAGATCCAGACCTTTATATTCCCATTTATTTATTTAATATGTCATTTGCATGCGCTGCGCGCCTCTGTGGGCATGTCTGCCCGACCTCTGAGTGTTGAGTCGGGGTAAGAAGTGGATTTGAGCCGCTCCACGCGGGCAGCGAAGGCGCAGTCATCATCAACGCTCAACAAGTTGTTTCTTTTTTTTTTTTTTCCAGGACGCGTTTGGTTCGTCAGCGCGGCTTGTTTAGGCAGACTCAATGCTTCTTTGTCTGCGGTCGATTCGTCACAGTCGGGACTGGCTGTCATTGAAAGTCGGTAAAGTGGACAGCAGCTCCAGCTGAAGGCACAGAGGAATCTTTCGGGACTCAGACTCTGAACACCCGGCCGCCGGTGTCTGCTCTGGGTGTCTCAGCGCTCCGCACGGACAGCTTCTTCCCGAAAGCTGCCAGTGACATTGATCCTCTCTGTCCATGAAAACGATCGTTTGATTTGTTCCCATCGCCTCGTGTTTTTCAGTGTGTGTGTTTGTGGTGGCTGAGAGTGAGTGTCACAATGAATCAGTGCGCCTCGGAGTGTGAGGATTACGTCCCTTATGTCCATTAATCAGACATCCTTCCTGACTGAAGATCAACTGTCCTTGTCATTCATCCGCGACTCTTCCTCCCTCTGCCACCTTCCAGCTCACACCATCTCTTACATAATGATGTGGAGTGAAAATAGGAAAAATGGGTGAACAGTCCGGGCATATAGGTTGACACCGACGGCCAGTGAACGGCGAGCTCTGTCATCCACAAAAGACCGGCAGTCCTTGGCCAATATGACCGGCGTCGGAGCGTTGAGGGCGGCTGTGGAGAGAAGAGGGAGGGCCTCGGGCGGAGAGCAACGTTTCAAGGACAAGGAAGGAGGAATGGAGAAACATCTGTAAGGACAAACGAGAATCTTTAACGTTTAGGGGGGAAAGTGAAACTCCTGGTGTCACACTGACAGGGAGAAGGATTTCATGTCTGGATGGGGCTTTTTACAAGGGCACCGGGGTAAGCATGGCCACATCGGCGGAGGGAGGGCGGAGGTGTGAGCAGTCGGCTCCAGGAGAATGACCGGAGACACGGAGGAGATCTTTTAGCGTCGTCAGTTCATCATTCACTGACACTGACACCCAAACATATGTAATCTAGACAGGTCGACAGCCCCAAACAGCAGGAGTCACAGGTTACATTCACCCTTCCCCGGGTCGGGATGGATGGGGTGGCTGGAGGTGTGGGTACGCCCGGGAGCGCCGGGGGGTCCGGGGGGTCCGGGGGGGAGTCGAAGAGGCGCAGTAAGGGCAGTCTGCCCTCGCCGGGCTACCGACTGTCCCAGGCCTCCCTGGAGGGGGAGAAGGGCTCCTTCGGTGCGGACAGCTCTTCTTTAGGTGCTCGGGGCCGCCGGCTCTCCATCATGAGCTCCTCCACCAGGGACGGCCTTCCCTTCCGCACCGGGGGCACACCGACCACCCCGGTGCCTCTTCCTCCTCCGCCCTCCTCCGCTGCCACAGCCCATCCTCCGCCGCGCTCAGTGGGCTTCGCGTCCCGAGCGGCCTTGGCCTCCACCTCCTCCTCCGGGACCGGAGTGATGGTGGTGGCCACCGGCCAGGAGACCACCACCACCACGGCCTGCAACACCACAGCAGCGGGCACCCCAGAGCTGGTGGGCCAGTCCGGACTGGGCGGGTTTGGCATGGGGCTGGACGGAGAGGACTACAGCAACTCCAACCAGAGCACCTTCATCCAGAGACAGTTTGGAGCCATGCTTCAGCCCGGGGTCAACAAGTTCAGCCTTCGGATGTTTGGGTCCCATAAAGCTGTGGCCATGGAGCAGGAAAGACTGAAATCAGCAGGGTCATGGATCATACACCCCTACAGTGACTTCAGGTATGGAGTCACATACATACACATCTCCAACATGTAGGTTTCTAAAAAAAAAAGACTGAATAAATTATATATGAAATGTCATATGGATGAACGCGAGTTGAGACAGCTCTCTGTAGAGGCACACTTGAAGCCCAATGACAGAAACTTACACAGAAGAAAGATCTGGCAAAGAGAAACATATCATCTATTCAGTAGCCTCTTAAGTTGCCAACAGGGAAAAGGGGGAGGACAACTGGGAGGAGGGAAACACATGCAATAGGCTAAATATATGCTGCCAACTGGAATATATATGAGCATAGAGGAGAGTCTCTGGAGGAAACAGGATAAAGATGTATGCATCTGATGTATTAAAAGGTTGAATGAGCAAAGAGGAGTAGATTTAAGTTCTTGGTGGCATGATGATGGCTGAGGGAGAGGTGCTTATGGAAAGGACAGCACGTAGGGGACAATTCTCTGCCACAGCCACCACACAATAAAGTCCGCTACTCTGTAAAATAACAAGACAATAATGAGTGATTGTAGCCTTTTGTTGTGGGAAGTAGTTTCACGCTTAGAGGAGGAGGGAGGCGAAGAGTTGCACGTTAGGACAAATTTAGCCAAGAAGTGTTTGGCCGATCTTGGAGCAGCTGTTTTCCATGTCATTTAGGTAAAATGGGTTCTTCATGTGAACAGGGAGTGAACCCGGGACAGCACTCCCTGCTGGTGACTCCAAGCATGAAGCTGATGTCTCTGCTACCTGAGCTGTGTAATTAGTTCAAGAACCGCCCCGAACCCCACAAAAAGAAAAGCCAGTTTTTGTATTTCCTTGATTAATTACGGCAGATGAGGATGAGGGTGAACCAGGTGGTGAATTTCTATGGCAACTGCCAAGATTAGTCAATCCTTTGATTAGCCAATGTAAAGAGAATTTTCTGTTATTTTACAGCAACAGTGACAGTTTGATCCAGCCTGCCCAGGCTGAGAGTCAGCCCTTTATGATAATAAACACGAATCATCTGGTGACTAGACAAAACAAGACATCTGAAGATATCAACTGGAGCTCTCAGAATTTCACTGTTTTCCGACTTCATATGGACAAAACAATTATTGGATTCATTGAAGACTAATGGGTGAATATATAATCAAAATAATCATTAGTTTCAGCCCGGGAAATGTATCTCTATGTTCCCTTTTTGCTGAAGGCAAGATTTGGAGAGTTCTTTCTGGAAAACCAGCGAAGCTCCACCACAGACACACACACACACGTTAACTCTGATTGGCATGTGAGCCATCCATGGGCATTGTCAGATTATCATAAATACACTATTTAAATGTTCAGTTGGACTGCAGAGGGAGAGGCAGCATCTGTAATCTCCAGACAGACTGCTGGAACAATGGATGACTTGATCCCCAAGGCTCCTGGCCCACTTTTGTCTCATCAGCCACTCACAGACACACACACTTACTCACACGCAGACTTAGTTGTATTGTATCACCTGTCAATCTGATGATCACCCACATGTGCTGCTTACGAGTCTGCTCACGGGTGATATTTTTACAATGGTGATTGTGATGACTGTAGGGATGTGGCTGGATGAATTTAAGGCTCACCTGTGCAGATTTGTAATCATGCAACATACCTAAAGATGTTAATAGTCTTAACTATCCACTTTGGAGAATCACAATTGAATAGTTATCAATTATGCATGAAATTTTAAATTATGCAAGTTGAGTATGCATTATGCAAAATTCAGTCATCTAACTTTTCAGTTAAGTACCTGTCGTCTGCAGTGACGGCTGGACTTTGTGAGGCCAGAGCAAAAGAGAAGGGAAGACAGATAAAGCTCCTTTATGTTCTTTTGTCCCGACATTGACCTTGAACACGATGGTTTCTGCATGTGTGTGAGCAGTAATGTGTATGCCTGAGTGTAGTCATTACAGGGACTGATGATAAGCTCTCATGCCCTTAACCTCATTAAGAAAAGAGTTGTGTTGCTGCTGCACCTATACATAATACAAGGCTGTGGAGGAAGAAAATTCATACCCTGGCATGACAAGAGGCATACAAAGTGAGAGGGCAATGGGAGGAGGGATGAAAACACAGAAAGGCAGACAGTTCGGTCTGTCAACAGGGATAAGTTCTGATGAAACAGGTTTGGTGGCATTGCACTTACAGTAACAAAGATTTATTATATAAGAGCTGGTGGCTGTTGTGCTTGTTTTTCTGAACATCCAGCAGGATGATGGGTGGAAACGAGCTCAGAACTGACATCTGGCTAACTGCGTGCTGGGAACCAATCACAGGTTGCCCAGGAGACACTTGGCCTCAATTACAGTAAAATTAGTGTTTGGTTTGACAACAGCTGAGCAGGTAGATGCAGGTCAGTTCTCCTCCAGCATCTGTTCATATTCAGAATGGAATAGCAATGAGGCTTTGGTGCCAGCTTTGATTGCATTTGCAATTCTTATCTGTGTGTATAAGACGGGCTGAGTTTGTGTGTGCGCCCGCGCGCGTGTGTGTGTGAACACACGTGCATATGCACTATACCCAAGTCAGCCTACATGTCTACCTAAATGAAACACAGCGCACAACCTAGTGCTGCTGCAGCAGTCGACAGACGGAAGATTGGACATCAGGCTCTGTCAGATATTTAGCTTAACATGATGAACCGTCACGTCATTTTTATTCAGGATCTTCTTGTGTCCGTTTGATTGTTCTTGTATGATACCAGGATGAACGTAAATCAACTGCTGAATTTTCACAATTTATGATCATTTAGATCATAGACAAAACTAACAATATTATTGAAAAAATAATACGTTTATGAGTCGATAATGAAAATAATCCAATCTTGCTCCCCTTACTTTGATCATTTCAGATCAAAAGCAATATAATATGAAAAAGCAAAGTCTATGCATGCTAATAAAAAGCTCTGTAAGGTCCTGTAAGGTCCACTGACAGACTGTCAGACAATCAGCATAATACAACACGTTTCACTGAATTGTTCCCTATAGTCAGAGTTAACAAAGCATGTTGTCAAGGTTAGGAATAAATCACCATCACAGCAACTCCAGATTCACTGTGTCTGTGTTGCTGTAAATAATCCTTCTATTTCTTGCCAGTGATTATGAAGTGATACATCTTTCAGTATATGTGACAAAGTCAGTGTGTGTGTGTGTGTCTCATACTTAAGCTTCATTGGTTTAGTGTTCGCATCACAGCTTGAGGTTGTGTTACTGAATTAGCGCCCAACAGCAATCGGCCACAGAATCCAACTATATCCTCTCACAGAAAGTGTGTGTCTGTGTCTGTGTGTGGACAGAGAGAGAGAGGAAGAGGGAGGATACAAGAAGAAGCGAGTCACTGATATGGGTTAAGGTGATGGATAAGGGGATTAGAGCAGTGAAACAAGAAGATGACAGGCGTCCTCTCCAGATGATTGTATCACCTCCTTTGTCACACTTTAATCACTCCCAGCATCCCTGATTCCCTGCACTTTTATGAGGAGCTACATCACTCAGTAATACCCTCCGCCATGGAACAGAGATTAATGAGGTTTTCCTCATTTTGTCCCTCTCCGTCCGTCTTGCTTTTTTAAATTCAGTTCAGTTCTGCTCTGCTGTTACAGGCATCGGGGATAAAGACTGAAGTTGTCAAAACATTTCCAAAGAAAGACATTGGCTTGATAGAAATATATACACCACCACTGGATTTGTTCTACTCAATTCTCATTATTCTAACTCTGACTACAGAGAGACATTTCACCAATTTATCACCAGTTTCCTCCTCATGGAAGGACTATCCATCTAGGAAAAGGACTGCTATCAAACGTTGATCTCTATTGCTTTAATTTTAAACGTTATGGAAGTGAGATCACTTCCAGTTAATTTTTGGGTTTGTATGTTCAGTGATGGAAAGCTCTGAGACGTTCAAACCAGGGATGGCCAATGATTTTCAATGAAATGATTAATAACTTTAAAAAAAAAATCCGTTAGAATATAAAAAAAATGTCAAATGTCAAAAATATCAGTTGAATCCTTCAGTAACATTGATGTGACATTAATCTATAGAAACAATAGAAAATGTCGAAAACCTCTGTCTTTCTTTCTCTAGATTCTATTGGGACCTGTTGATGTTGCTCTTGATGATGGGGAACTTGATCATCCTGCCAGTCGGCATCACTTTCTTTAGAGATGAGAACACACCTTCATGGATCATCTTTAATGTGGTCTCTGACACTCTTTTCATGGTCGACTTGGTACTCAACTTCAGGACCGGCATCGTCAAGGAGGACAGTACTGAGATATTGCTGGACCCCAGGTCAGTGCAGGCCTTTGTGTGTGTATTACTTCTATATGTCGGGAACACTGTTGCTTTGCGTGGAATTTGTGGAATATGAAAGCAGTGGTTTTGTTGCCATCAATACTGATTTGCTTTTCTCGCCATCTGTTCACACAAATCTATGTACGATATCTGAAAGGTGATGTGCAGCCAGTTGGAGAGCTTTGTTCAGGTTCCCATTCTGTTCCTGATGAATATTGATGAAAATCATTTTGTCCGGCCAAATGCTGGAATCCCTTCCACAAAGCCAAACAACCAAACTTCTCTCATCCTCCATCTTATCCTACCTTCAGAGCAATCCGCCAGAACTACCTGAAGAGCTGGTTCCTTGTGGATTTTGTGTCATCCATCCCAGTGGACTACATCTTCCTCATGGTGGACAGCCTGGACTCTGAGGTCTACAGAACAGCCAGGGCATTGCG
Organism: Echeneis naucrates; assembly: GCF_900963305.1. Lineage (NCBI taxonomy): Eukaryota > Metazoa > Chordata > Actinopteri > Carangiformes > Echeneidae > Echeneis > Echeneis naucrates. The sequence goes on from NC_042516.1 coordinate 15,459,738, forward strand.
CATTGTCCGTTTTACCAAAATCTTGAGCCTGCTTCGGCTCCTCCGTCTGTCCAGACTCATTCGCTATATCCACCAGTGGGAGGAGGTGAGACGCTGAGCCTGGGGAACAGAGACTGAAGGAGGAAATGCCATATTTGTGTGAAAGCTGTAGTTATCATACCCTCTGCTCCTCCCCAGATCTTCCACATGACCTATGACCTTGCCAGTGCCATGGTTAGGATTGTAAACTTAATTGGTATGATGCTGCTGCTTTGCCACTGGGACGGATGTCTCCAGTTCCTGGTACCCATGTTGCAGGACTTCCCTCCTGACTGCTGGGTTTCCAAAAACCTGATGGTGGTAAGTCTCTAAACAGCCGCCTGCTAGAATGTGCCTGGTATTTTTAATATGTTTTGGTGAATGCTTGTATTTTGAAGTGAACAAAAAAACAGAAACGGTGTTCAGTTTGAGCTGAGTGAAACAAACAAAGCACTATCTGAGCTTGTTTGAGCAGTGTTCACATTATTTACTTCAGATTAAACCAAACCATAGATTCTGAAAGGGCGGAGTTCGGTTTATCTGTGTGTGCATAGTGAGGCTGTTTATCAAATCTGTCATTGTTTGCTTCTTATCAGTGTTAATTGGCTCATGCAGCGACACGTCCAGTTGGAATAAGATGACTATCATCATCACAAAGATTTAACAAAAATCTCCAATTACAAATCTAGACTGAGATCAGGTGGAGGTGTGACCCTGCACAAACAACCAAAGGCCAAGGGACCTGGGATTGGAGATTTGATCACGTGCGTGCATGCATGCTTACGGACATGGATGCCAGTGAATGCACACAGATACACTGATGTATGAATAGCTGATTCATGTCTCAGTGGTTGCCTGGGTGACAGTTGCTAAGCAGGCTGATGCTGGGATTCTCCCCAGAGAAAGTCCCCTCATCTGTTGGACCATTAACATCTTAGTATAATTGGACTCACGTACCACATAAAACAAAAGGGCACGCACACCCACATACACACACAGATTGATTCAAAAAGAGGATGGTATTTGTGTTTGTAGGCTTTAGAGCATTTATTTAATAATGTATGCCGACTGCCCTTTTAGTGTCTCTGTGGTTTTCTGCGCGCAGCCGCCGCTCAGTATTCAAACAGAGTATTGTTAGACAGATCATTTGTGTTTCTTTTACACATTAAACATTGTGATCCTAGCTGTATTTTCTGAAGTGTCTGAGGGAAAAAAATGTCTAAAAAAAGAACAATTCAATATTACAGTGCCTTGGTAATTAACGCTTGATTCTTTTTTGACTTCTGCTCCCTCTGTCTGCCTCCCACTGACAGAATGACACATGGAGTGTGCAGTACTCGTATGCTCTGTTCAAAGCCATGAGCCACATGTTGTGTATTGGATACGGGGCCCAGGCTCCAGAGGGGATGACTGATGTGTGGCTCACCATGCTCAGTATGATCGTAGGTGCCACCTGCTACGCCATGTTTATCGGTCACGCCACAGCTCTTATCCAGTCACTGGACTCTTCACGCAGACAGTACCAGGAGAAGGTGAAACATGATGCTAAGCCATCCATTGCATCATCCATCTTTCCCTCAATCCTACTTATAGTTTGGTCATTACATGTGATTTATTCCAGCACACATGATTCATGTTATCATCCATCAACCTGCGTAGAGAAACAAAAACACTTTTCTGTTCAGTTGTCTTGTAGATGAAGTGAGTGAAAATTTTATTTTCTGACTAACTGTACAACCATTATGGCCAAGGAAATAATCTTCTGTGTGTGGTGCATGTTGTTTGGCAGTCCAAATATCAAATGAGAAGCATTCTCACACATTAGGTATTGATCTGCCTGTGCCTATTGCTCAGTTATCTGCAGATCCCTGACCTTTGCATGTGTGTGCCTATAGTACAAGCAGGTGGAGCAGTACATGTCCTTCAATAAGCTTCCAGCAGATGTTCGGCAAAAGATCCACGAGTACTATGAACACCGCTTCCAGGGGAAAATGTTTGATGAAGAGAATATCCTCGGAGAACTCAGTGAGCCACTTAAAGAGGTAAATACCCAAATCACAAATATGCATATGAAGCACAAATGTTGTGTTCGCGTGCCTGACGGCCTTCTCTGTTTGTCCAGGAGATAGTCAGCTTCAACTGCCGTAGCCTGGTGGCAAACATGCCGCTGTTTGCCAATGCTGATCCCAACTTTGTGACTGCAGTGCTGACCAAACTCCGCTTTGAAGTGTTTCAGCCTTCTGACTTCATCATCCGTGAGGGCACAGTCGGAAGGAAAATGTACTTCATCCAACACGGAAGAGTCAGTGTGCTGACGCGTGGCAACAAGCAAACCAAGCTAAGCGATGGGTCTTATTTTGGAGGTGAGGGCATTTAGAGTCTCAGAGGTTAGACAATATTGGTGAGTTGCATAGTTGAGCGCTGTAGTTGCCTGAGTGGTGGAAGACTGGGGCAGTCGTTTTCAAGTTGTGTTAATCCACTGTCTCTCCCCTGTTTGCTCAGAGATCTGTTTACTGACACGTGGACGGAGGACAGCAAGTGTCCGGGCAGATACATACTGTCGCCTGTACTCTCTTAGTGTGGACAGCTTTAATGAGGTGCTGGAGGAACATCCAATGATGCGACGTGCCTTTGAAACTGTCGCTGTTGATCGGCTGGACCGTATTGGTAAAGTGTAGACTTCTGATTGCAGCACATAACTCCATTGCTATGTTATCTAATTCAACATTTTCTATTCAGCTTTTTAAATCTACAGTGGCCTTCATGAACACTCTTTCAATTATAAATTAAACTTTGCTAAATTTCCAGGGCACTTTGTGAAACATATCCTCAGCTGAAAGGTCAAATCCAACTCTGAAAACAAGCTGAGAGAAATTAGAGCTGACATAACAAAGGATGAGCAATGTTTTCAGTGAAGAACAGAAAAACCTTGAGGGTGAAACTCCAGCTGTCTGCTGTGTGTTGATTCAAGAACGCCGTCTTGTAAAGCAAAACTCTTGCATTTCTGGAAATTGTTTTCACTTTTAATTACTCTGGATATCACCATTTTTTCCACTACAGGAAGGAAGAACTCCATGCTCTTGCGGAAGTCATCCCATGGCGGTTCACTGGGGGGCAGTATGGGTCGTGGTGGAGGCCGGGGTGGAGGGGGTCCAGGAGCAGGGGGAAGCCTTGCAGCAGGTGGTCTGGGGTCCTGTGACAGCATGTTGGTACAGCAGATTGTCAAACACGACAGCATGCCCGCCATGCAGGATGCCATAGCTGCAGCTGCTGCAGGGAGAAGTGGAGTCATGGGAGGAAGTGGCACCGTGTCTCCACGGCCACGCCCGCTCATCTGGGCTCCGCTGGTCCACGCTCCCCTGCAGACTGCAGCTGCCACCAGCAATGTAGCCATTGCCCTCCTGCAGCAGCAGCAGCAACAACAGCAGCAGTTCCAGCAGTTGCAGCAGCAACATGCGCTCGGAGGTGCTTTCTTCCTGCCCTCCCCTCTTGTCTCCCCCTCTCCCTCCTCTTCTTTCCCTCTCTCTCCCCCTCGAGCCCCTGTGTTGCAGCCCCTCCGGCCCTCTGTGAGCTCTCTGATTGGGATGATGACGATGGGAGGGATTGGTAGTTTGTCCCCAAGAGGAGGATTTCCAGCCTCCCCCTCAACCATGGGCCCTCCCGGTGGGGTGACATCACCACCAATTGCCAAAACACCCCCCACTCCAGCCTCTTCTGTCCCAACCTCTGTACAACAAGGAAGGACTCTTCATTACAGCCTCCGCCTCCAGGCCGATCATCCTTCAGTGATTCCAGGATCGCTTGGAACGCCAACAGGAGGAAGACCACCAACTCCACCCATACACAAGTTACCAACCACCAGCCTTGCAGCTGCTTCTGGTGGCCCAACAGATGGCAACACTTCTTTTACAAGTCAACAGAGAGCAAAAGAAGCTCTGCTACGTCATGGAGCAAACAGCTCTCAGGGTCTCCCAGTGCTGGGCAGACTCACCCAGGAGGCCAGGCTGCTGTCTGCCTCACAGCCCACCCTGCCTTACCGCTCATGGGCTGGAGTTCAACCTCACCCACCTCTTCACCGTAAGGCCTCTGGTGGTAATCTGTTGGCAGCCCCTTTCCTGGCTGGGCAGTTACCCAGGGGAGGCAGTGCAGGCATGCTGACCTCCAACACGCCGATACAGCTGGTAACAAATACACAATTCAATGTACAAACACAAGCACAAGCAACAGTTCCCATTCAGTCCACTATCACACAGTCTATATCTACAAACACAGCCACATCTACACAATCAGCACCTCACACTGCCGCTGTATCCACATCCATAGGGGGACACGTGACTTCTGCAACTTCTACGCCGTCTTCATCCGCTCCCAAACAAACCGCGCTCTCCCCTGCTACCCCTTCACCTGCACCCACTCCTTCATCCCCAACTCCCATCCTCTCCCAAACACCTCGTCCAAAACCAATCCAAGTGACGCCCTCTCGATCCTCTTCTCCCCCTCCCTGTTCCACCCCACCCTCAGCAGGAACAACCCCATTGTCGTTCACTGCGACTGCTCGTCCCAAGCTGATCCACACACCTTCCTCTCGCTCTTCCTCTCCTCCCTCCTCCACACCACCTCCTACATCTGTGTCCTCCCCTATTCCACTCCCTCATACTTATGGGCCCAAATCATCTCTTACCTCCTCTTCTCCTCCCTCCTCTTTGGGCACCTCCTCTCCACCACATCCACAGAGCCCCAGAGCCAAGGCATCCAACACACCCCCTCCTGCATCCCCTCTGTCCGGCCCCAGTCCTGCCCTGATTCCAATCACTTCCCCAATAACAACTCCTACTCAGTCTACCCGCAGCCACACTTCTACATCCTCCCAAGCTCCCACACAAACCGTCATGCCCATTATTCCTACTCCCACACCTGGCCCCCCTCTGATACCTGTTACAACTGTTCCAACTTGTCTACAGTCCTCTGTCTCAAGTTCTCCTAGGGGCCCCGCCCCTAGCCAGGTCCCAAAACAGGCCTCTCCTCTAACTCCACCCCAGACTTCAGCGCCTGGTGTATCACCTGTTAGCACCACTTCTACTAAAATAACCTTCTCAGTTCACCCTGTAAAGCAGACCCCTCCGGTCCTTGCTCCAAGCCCCACCTCAATCTCCAGTCGCTCCACTAAACCCACCCCAGCCCCATCCTCAACAACTTTATGCCCGAACCCCACTATTCTTAATCCCTCTTCCCTTATAACCACCTCTGCTGCCACCTCCTCAAGTGTCCCATCTGCTTCTTCTCAGCTCCCCAAACAAATGCAAACCACCCTAGCCTCCTCCTCAGAACTCAACCCCCTTCCCACCCCTGCCCAGACCACTCAGGCCCCTACCAGTACAGCTACCCAGTCTGCACACACAGCCAGTCCTGCCAAACCCACCTCCCCTAAAGGTGGGAAAAAAGACCCTCAGCTAGAACTCGCCAGAAAAGACCCAGAGGGGCTAAGACACAAACTGCCTGCCAACATGTGAGTAAGTACAGGAAGAAAGTCTCACAGAATGATAGACTTTGGAATTAGGTTGGCCAAGCATGGATATATATATATAGTGGTGTGTCGAAGTTCACACCAGATATCCAATGATCTCACTCTAGGATGTTTTTGTCTTAGAACATCATGTGACACTCAAGCAAGTCATCGGTGGAAGAGAAAGGCTTTATGGGTGTGTTGAGTAGTGCAGAATGAGGTAGATGAGGTAGGTCAAGAAAAAAAAACATACAAATGTATACATACATATCTGTGTTAGTGATTGTTGGGGCAAGCGGGGGAGCTGAAGTGGAAACGTATGAAAAAGACGGTGGTATTTGTTAAAAGTCAATGAAAACAGCAATACATATGAAACATTTGAGACTATCATAATGCAACAGGAAATTAACTAGACAATAATAAATGTGAGAAAATAATATTCTTTCTGCTGTGCGGAAGAGCGTCTATTTTGATGTGAATATGTAGGCAATAGGGCAGATAGTTCCTGATTTCCAGCTCCACCTCCCTCTTGGCTCCCATTCTCCACCAAAGTGTAATATTTTCTCATCACAATAATAATAATTATAAGGATATAGCAGTTTAAATATCACTGTAATGTTAATGCTCAGATGAATTTGAATAATTAGGAGCAGTCCACTGGTAGTTTTGTCGTCCCAGGTGTGTGATGTTTAGTTTTTAAACAAGACAGAACTTTTAACCCTATGTGTTCATTCTGACTGGCTTCTGTAAATTGTGTTTTGTTTTGTTTTTTTTTGTGTGTGGCACATAATTCTGCTTCGCTGTGCACTGTGGCTCACTTGATTTTGTTCAATCCAGCTTCCTGTACTGTAAATACGTGCCTCTTTGTGGGTCTGTTGTGTGCTTTCTCAACCCTCGGCCTCTGTGTCTTTCATCTCTCCTCTGTCTCCCTGCCTTTCATCTGATTTCACAGCTCTGGTTGCTAACTGTTTCTTTGACGCGCTCTTCCTTTCTCTTGCTTTGCCCCAGACTTTGCTCTCTGTTGCTATCAGTCTCATGATCAGGCCCTCCTTCTGGTGCCGTGAGACACTGTTACAGCGCCATTTACAGTGATGTTCGATGTTTTGTGTGGGTAGCAACAAGACATTTCTGTCTTAAACCCTGATACCATGTTGCCTAGACTATATATTTAAGGACCAAATGTTTTATTTTTTATTTACCTCAGCTTTAGCTTTTGAACCGAAAAAAATAGCTACTAATGCTGTAAAAATGATGTTTTTGAGTGTGGCATTGATGATGATGATGATGATGATGATGATGATGATGGTATTCTTAGGAACCATGATGGTGATGTGGATGAAGATGGTGTATATCTGGATGTAAGAATAAAGCGGATTTAGGTATCATCTTGTTGAGTGTACTGATGCTCCTTTGTGCACTGTCAACATAATTCATCTCAGATAAACAAAATTCATGTTGGTGGTGGTGTTTGAAACACTTTTAATGACCTTCAATGTCTCAAGAAAAATTAAACAAGGTTCAAAACTTGTATCCATAAAATAAATTAGAAAATAGAGCCTATGAAAACAATTTACTGTACAATGGATTTTAAAATAGTGGAGACATTGTTTTGGAAAGACATGTTGTTGTTGAATCATTTAAATGTCTTTTTTCAAGGCGAAGCCATGGCCAGGGGTTTTCTAAAAATAGGCCATAGTTCCTCAACACAACGCCAACACACTTGGGTTTTTAAAAACCAAAAAGATGGTGTGGTGGATTTTTCACATTAAATGTTTTGGATGGGAAAAAATTTAAGTCGGGTTTCTTTAAATGTCACTTTCAAAATTTAGGATACTGTTGTAATTGTTGCTTTAAGGCCTTCTGCCAAGAAGAGAAGAGAGAGTCGCTTGTATTTTTAATTTAATCCAAATATATGGAAATCAGATCATAAAATACCCACCCTGTTAGCTGTTGAGTTTTAATTGTTGGTTATAAACCCTCTGCAGGCTCTGAACCCTCAAGTTCACAGAAAAACATCTTTAGGCCCATGTTCTCAGCGGTGGCTGGTTCTGGTTGTGAACTCCAGAAAGTAAATCTAATTAGCTTTCATTGAATTTGAGTGGAAGCAGAAATCTGAGTGAAGCATACTCAAAACCATGACAAAAAATACTAAAACCTTCACAGTAGAGAACCATCATGCAGTAATGGAAGAACTATTGAGGAGCTACAACTGCCACACACATTTATGTAAGTATTTTTCCTTATTTTTGTTTTTTTGTAAAATATTGGATAATCCTAGGTATTCTACTAACCTATTCTTAATTAGTGAGATTGTAAGGTTTTAGGGAGTAAAGCTTGTGTATGTGGGGACACCTAAATCTCTGCTAGTCGTGACTGTAATTGAATAAATGGCCAATTTGCCTTCATGAGAGCAGATTAAAGTGACTGATGTAGCTGTTTGCCTTGCCTTAAACTTCAGCTTCCCCATTTATTTTCCCTATTGTCTGTCATCAACACACAAGAGGTTTTTAAGAGCCCTTCAATCCATGTAGGTGGCAGAATTATTTTTCACCTCACCCAGTTAAGAGGAATTAACATACTGGATTTACACTTGTTATTATTTTCACACTACTTGAATAGCCCCTGCTGGGTTGCATTAATTTGCCAGTAAAAGGATGATTGCCTTGTAGCTGTAAATATTGAGGACTTGTGGCTCTGCTGTTTGGCACTTTTGCTGCCATTTTAATTGCGAGGCGGCAGGCAGTGGAAAAATATCACAAAGACGTTTTGTGTACTCGATTTCTGACCATTTGTTTGTGTGCTTTTGCGGTGCAATAGAGGAAGGTAAGTAGGAGGAACCGAGATTAACAGCGCAGGCCCCATTTGGACAGACACCTGCTGGATGCAGTGTATCCACTAGATGGCGATGACATTTTAATTATCAGATCTTTGCACAATAGCGCCTTTATATTACTTAAGTGTTATGTCTTAAACATGTGGGAACAGGAGAATTAGTAGAGAAATCCAAAGTGAAGAGGAGGGGCCGCTAGAGAGCAAGGGGGCAGTGTGGAAGAGGTTATGGGGCAGACCAGCCTGGATTACCAGCCATGAATAGAGGTGGGGGATAAACAGCACTGTAATTGCTGCCTGGCGTTCTGGCTCTGAAATAGACTCCAGTGGAAGTGTTTACTCCCAGGCTGCACTGGAAACTAGTCTGCCAGAGAGTCTGAGGGCCCGAAAGCTCAAAATTAGGAGCATTTCACTTCTCATTACACAACAGTGTCTGTATTTATCCTGCTAGTTTAATCACTGGATTGATATAATCCTCAATTAATTCATCCACAAACAACCTGAAGGATCTCTCCTCTCATGCTGGCTCCCAACTTAAATAGTAGTGAAGAGTCTGTTCATGGGCCCCTTTTCAAAGGTTGCAGATTCAATGCTACCTTCTTATTTTGTTCACTTGAAGAGATTTTATAAGCCTAAAAAAAAACAAAACACATCTAGGATTCAACTATGAAAAGCAGCTATTTAACATAATATATCTACTAAAGCACTGTACTGAAGAAACAGCTAATTTATTCTTACTTAGAATTTCTGTTTCATGTTTTTACTTCTGCTGCACTGTATTGAAGGAAAAAAAAAACATTTCAGGTTTAATTTGCAGATAAATATTCTAAACCAAAGCAATGACCCATAATAATAAAGGAATTCAATTAGCTTCACATTAACCCACAACAATCCTGAAATGCTGCTGTGGCACGAGTTCCAGCATCAATAATAATCATTCATAATAATGTCAGGGTTCATTGTGCTGCATAATGAGTCTTGTCTTTGATGCTTTAAGGACAGTTTGGTGGAGGTAATGCCTTTTATCTTGCATGACTTTGATTTTAAATTATTCTCTTAATTTGTAATAAGATACAGTTACTCTATAGTCAGAATATTCCGTGTTTATCATCTCATAAGACATGACTCCATGGAGGCCTCGACCAGCTGAGAAGCTCTGCTCTAAGACAAACTGAGGAGCTGCATCTATGGAACATGAGCGCCACATGTAGTTTTAGGTCTTGGCAGATCGACCACAGAAAAAGCACAGATTTGGGGGGGTGGTAAAGGGTGGGCTGGCTGAACTCACCGCAAAATTATATATAGACTTCCTGCACTCTTACTTCAAACCCACCACGACACAATCCAGGAGCAACAGTTGACGGGGACGAGATTCAGATCTTTGAAAGAGCGAGGTGATTCCCAGCCCCATAACCACTTCAAACAGGATACATGTGCCCAAATCTGCAGGCTGAGTTTGTCTGCTGCGAAACGAGGCTGCTGTTAAGTGTCAGTACATGTGTCACCTGAATACTTATATATATACCTCCCTCCTCTCTCTATGGAAACAAGTTTTCTCATATAAGACATGGTTTTTTGTGATCTTACAGAGGCCATGTTTGTGTTGTCTTTTGTTGCTTCTCTTAACTGATTCACAAAAAGTCATCAGCATTAAAAAGTCCCTGGTGATCTAGTGTTGCCCTTTTCTGCCCTCGCAATGGATGTGACACATCCTCTGTGAGTTTCATTTATCATAGCAGGTTCCGCTTAACTTGACTCAGCCTCAGGCACGACCGTCGCCTGGAGCCGGTATCTGTGCTGGCTGCGGGCGGACGGCTCCAGATGGCTTTTGAGGGAATATAGCTGAGTCATGAGGAGGGGCTGCACTGAGGCTATTTCCACTGAAAATGCGTTCACATAGTCGAAGCAATAGGCAGATATCCCTCAATCCGCTTTCGCTGGCCGCGGTACCCGAGCCACCTCTGCGCGGTGATGCCCGGAGGAGAGGAAGAGGAGGAGGAGAGGAGGAGAGGAGAGGAGGGGAGGGGAGGAGAGGAGGAGAGGAGAGGAGGGGAGGAGGAGAGGAGAGGAGGGGAGGAGAGGAGAGGAGGAGAGGAGGGGAGGAGGAGACGAGAGGAGGAGAGGAGAGGAGGAGGAGAGGAGAGGAGAGGAGAGGAGAGGAGGAGGAGAGGAGGGGAGGAGGAGAGGAGAGGAGAGGAGGGGAGGAGAGGAGGAGGAGAGGAGGGGAGGGGAGGAGGAGAGGAGAGGAGGAGAGGAGAGGAGGAGGAGAGGAGGGGAGGGGAGGAGGAGAGGAGGGGAGGGGAGGAGGAGGAGAGGGGTCTGCAAAGTCTGCCCACCTCTCCTCCCTCCGGCCAAAGGACACCGCCGCCGGCCTATCGCACCTCACCGCAGCCAGACACCCCCCCCACACACACATATACACACACACGCACACACACGCACACAAACACTCACACACACACACTCACACTCACTCACTCCTCCTTCTCTCCTGTGCCCTGCCCACCCCGGCGGTCTCTTCTCCTGCCCTGCCAGAGCCAATCCGCGGCTGGGTGTAAGTAGGGCAAGCCGCTTCCTGGTTCTCAGAAAGGAGGAGCCGGGAGTGGGAGTGGGCCAGCGGAGGACAGCGAGCCGACAGGGGGGTCAGAGCAGCCCTGAGAGCCGGCGGTCTGCAGACAGAGGAGCGGACAGAGCACCGAGAAGGAAAGCGACGACGCGCTGTTCTGCTGGGGGCAGAAAAAGAAAAAGTCCGGGCTGTCGACGGCCGAGGACGGAGGGAGCAGCGGAAAAGAAAGGACCGGAGCTGCAAGAGTAAAGAAGAAGAAGAAGAAGAAGAAGAAGAAGAAGTTAGAAGAAGTCGGCAGGGAGGGACGAAATAATCCAGGAAGTGTGGAGGCCGGTCAGGTGGGAGGCGACGAGTCAGGACAGGTGCCGCACTGGCGCTCAGGTAAGCGCTTCACCTGCCTGCAGCCGAAATCTCCCACTTAGGACGCATGTTTGGGTTGAATGTGTTTACCATGACAGAGCCGGCTCGCCTGTATCTCCAGCCTCCCCCTCCTCCCCCTCCCCCCCTCCCCCTCCCTCAGCTGTGATCGGGGTCACGGGAGGACTACCCACGTCACGGGTATTCGGTAACTCCTCTCGACATTTATTCCCCTTTATTATACAAGCGGTGCGCGTCAAGACTTTTTAGGCGCTCCGAATGAAAGGTGTGGGCTGTGTGTTGGAGCAGGTGCCTCCGCCGCGGCCCAGGTGAGAGAGAGCGGGGTCGGCGGGTACGTTTCTGGAGAATGCTAATTATAGCCGAGAACACCGGCTGACATCCAAAACCTAACCTGCTCTCACGCACATTACCTGCCTCTCTGCCGCTCATGGGCACGCAGGATCTGTTGGATTTAGCCTCCTGCACCTAAATGAGCTCCCTTCAGTGGTCTGTTAATCATCATCATCATCATCATCATCATACTCCCCATGGCGCACCCAGTGTTTTATTTTAATCCCGGCACTCTCCTGTGTTACAATAGGATGTTCTCAGGCTGTAATGTTAGGTTAAGGCCTCTGCCTGTCTATGCCAGTGGGCTTTTGTGTGTCATTACAGAGGTAGATGTGTGTGTAGCTGACTCGCCCCTCTGACCGACCGGCCTAACAAGCTCAACTGGCTTCAGTTTGGTTTCCCGGTGTGGGGCACAGCCTGCTTCGGTAAATCTTTAGGAGTCCATGCAGGGAGTTAATGTCTCATGTCTTCTAGGCTCAGGTGATGTCAAATTAGTTTTTGTTTTTTTGTTTTGCTCCCTGGCTCACCTCTCAGTCTGAAGACCGGAGTGGGTGGCTGACACATTGGCTACAACCTCAAGCTGTGGGCAAAGTTTTGACTGAAGGCAATGAAAGTCTCCATTATTTTTGTTTTCTTTGTCTCGCTGTCTTAGAGCTTTGCCATTGTGCCAGGCTTACATACCACCATCCTGCGAATGGACATTTCTAATGGTTCCTCTTACTGGGGTGGTTTCCCACACATGGAAGAGCCATCAGAGTTTTGAAATAAATCCTTGATGCCAGCTCTCTTCGCCCCAACTTTGTCTGCAACATAATTAGACATCTGCACTTCATCCCCCATTCGTGCTGTCCTGGCATGACCTCTGTCTCCCTCTGCTTTCCACAGGCCCAGCTCTTTCTTTATAATTGCTGATAGCTATGTTTGCTCTAACACCTCACCAATATATGTTTAATGATCTTACAGACCTGTGATGATTTTTTTCACCTTCCTAGACCTTTGGATTATTTCTCAAAGCTCTTCGGAAATTATAAAAATCTTTACGTCATTACTCCTGTACAGTATGGTATTTATCATTTTCACAGCAATACGTAGGGGTGTGTGTGTGTGTGTGTGTGGGCTTTCCCAACTCTGCTGAACTTCTTTTCATAAGAAGTCAAAGTAGGAAGCGGTCGGTTTCATTCGGCGTCTTTTACAAGAACCCCCCACTCCACTCCAAATTACATCTGATGCATTAAATGATAGCGTGTGGGAGTTTCTGTGTTCATCCACATGCACTGTAATCGAACTGCAACCTGTTTCGCAAATGAAAGGACAACAAGATTTCTTTGTCAGCACTTTGTCTTTCTTTGGTATCATATCATCGTGCCTCCCATCTCTGTTCACGCTTAGGAGTGCGACTCTTTGCACCCCTTTTTTAATTAAATAACACTCAAATTAAATCAGGTTTATATTTTTTTAAAAGCACCTTTTCTTTTCCTTCAGGTATATGACCTCTGCCATCGCCTGAACAAAAAACCAAAGAGCAGGGAGGTGATTGAGCGATCGAGAGAGAGAGAGAGAGAGAGAGAGAGAAAGTCACCCATCTCTTCCTGGGTTTATGGACTGGAGGTAAGACCGACACACCATATCTGATGCACCCTAAATCTCAGAAATAGTCTTATTATCCTTACCAACACATTTTTATTTACGTTGTCAACATCTTAGCAAGTGCCCTGTACTAAAAAAAAAAAGTTAGCTTATAAACGTACGAAGGAAAGCGATCATCTTTATCTATAACCTTAGGAACAGTCTACTGAACGCTTGTAAAGGCAGGAGGTGCTTCAGGAGGCAGGTTGAAACAGAGGGAACAACCTTACAGTGTTGCTGTTGTGTTAACATGAAAAGTGACAAATGTAAGAAACTAAAGAAACTAGAGAAAGTCACACATTTGAACAGTCCCAGTGTGAAAAACTGGTGTGAATGTCGCATTGTTGGTTTCAGAAAGCTGTGGTGGGAGGAGGTTTCCACAGATATTAGGCCAATTACCAAGCAGTGAAGTATACAGGTGTCTCAGCATCGCCATAATGAAAAATGCCCGCTGCCAAAGACTCTGATGGGGTTCAGCACCTGTTTCTACACAGTCATAAAATCACAATTAATGTGAAGAATAATTGAGATGAAGATGGTTGTAAAAAGTGGCTGTGCTTGTCAGTCTCAGGGAGACATTCATAATCGGCACACTGACTTTGAGGAGGTGCGTGTTGAGAGTGAGTTCAGAAGCTTTTTAAGGATTTTACAGAAACCTTGTTTGAAGCACACAGGAACATTTGAGATGATTTTGTGTACAAGCTTGACTTTTATTCAGGTCATATGAAATTTAATAACAGGGGAGTGGAGATAACAGATGAAAACCGGTCTTAACACAATGATTTTAAGTTATTTGCATAATTTTTTTTTTTTTTTTTTGCTTGCTTGTTTGTTAAACTGAAGTGTTTGCTTAAAGCTACATGTTAAATTTACAACATTTAGCACTGATCAATTATTAGCTGTAACGTTTAAGAAGTTGTTTCACTTTCTTGTTAAGTCTGCATGATATGCAAATAATAATAATAACAATAATAATATTGCGACAGTTGTGGCAGATAATCTGATTGCGATATGATTTCGGTTGGAAATTTTTTTTTTGCATGTCATTTTTGCTGAATTTTTTTGAAATGATGATGATAATGCAATATCTATTGGGTCATAACCTATAATAAGTAAAACTATTTGTAGACCAGAGTGCCTCTGTAGCAATGTAATGCTAACAATGTTTGCTAACATTTTACACTAAATCCACAGAATTGTAGCTCTTGGTGTTTTTTGCAGCTCCTATACTCTTCCTCTGGCACTTGGCATATTGTGATGTCAGTAAAATTTTGATTAAATGCATAGTCTTTTGTTGTTATGTGCTAAAAACATCACATTGTAACCGTGTAAAATAAACATGAACGCATCATATCCTAAAGTGATAACGTTAGCTTTCTTTCCCAAACCCAGTAGGTCCGGTCATCTAAAAACCTGTCCAACCATGAAATTTAAGTGCAATATATCAAATAACACACTGTCAAGTCCAATAATACCTAAGTGATTGAAAACAGACTGAGATGATTTGAGAGTCCCTTTATATAACACAAATAAAGTGCTGCGTTTTTCCAAAAGAGAACAATAAATTCCTGATACAGAACATCCAGAGAAGCCAAACCAGTATCTGCTTTATGGAGACAATCATATTTTTGCTCTTCTGACAATTTATTCCACAAATACGTTGTTGGTGGGGCACTGATGGTTACAAAGGGTGGGAGGGGCTTCTTGAAAACATTTCTTGTCCTTGGAAAAACAATATGAGCTGAATAAATTGGTCAAGCAGTTAAATATTTTATAGGCAACCTGGAAGTTAACTCCTCTGTGGTTTGTTGGCTTCAGACGCTCTATACCAGCTGGGCCAGGAATGATGCCAAAATAAAGTCTTGTATTTTAAATGGACTGATATTATCTGTATAGTTTTACTGTTATTGTTATCGAATAATAATAAGAATAAACAAAAAGTAACAGTGCTTTTGTTAAGTTTTAAATCTTATTTGGACAATGGTAGAGTAAATTACACAGAGAGAACACATCACACAACAGCCTTTTCAGCCTCAGGCAAGCATTATTATTTAAAAACCTGCAATTAAAATGCAAAAAATATGAATTTTAAGTCACGGATATGATTATGTTTCTGTAATGAAAGCACATTTTCTGACCCCTGTAAGCAATCATCCAATTCATTAGGGCACACAAGAGGTTTGAGAAATCACAAATATTTACGAGTAGTATATTTAACCCCACAGAATAATGGTTTAAGAAGTGTACGTGTTTTATCTGTCACCCACAATCATTTCTCGTGCTTGTTATCAAAGTTGAATTGTAAAGCTCAACCGCAGAAACCCACTGCTCAAACATATTTATTTCCATGTGTAGGACTTGAAAGTTTACATCACACAGCAACAAAAAAACAACAACACAAAAATGTCTGTGATATTCCTATGTTCCGATGATCAACAACCTTTTGAGCTGAATACGCTCAACAACAAAGGTGTTAAAATGGGAACTTTTACTGACGTTAGAATCAGTTGGCACTGTCAACTACACTGGACAAACCCAACCGACTGTAATTTAGTGTAACAGCGGTTCTTATTCCAGCATGCAAATTAATATAATCTTATTTTAATTCAATTCAGTGTTATTTTTACAAGTAAATTTGGATTTAAGCCATCTCGATTGCTGTTGATACTCATTACTGTAGAAGCAGCAGAAAAATTTCTTTCCTGCTAAACTGCAAATTCAATCATTTAAATCCTCCCACACAACTTCACAATATTTGGCTGCGCGAAATTGCCAAAAGAGCAAAGTTACATTTAGTTACTGACGCTTGCTCTCCTACTCAGAATTGAATTTGTTCATGTGGTGGGCAAGTTGGTTTGACATGTGA
The DNA here is from genome assembly GCF_900963305.1 of Echeneis naucrates. Lineage (NCBI taxonomy): Eukaryota > Metazoa > Chordata > Actinopteri > Carangiformes > Echeneidae > Echeneis > Echeneis naucrates. Next base: position 15,475,854 of record NC_042516.1, read on the forward strand.
CCATGGCTTTGCTGGAGTGTGACTGGTGACTACCATGTGTCTGTGAACTAGTGGGGAGGGGAAGTGACATTGAGTGGTCCGCCAGAAGAGGAACACACACACACACACACACACACACACACACACACACACACACACACTCACTCACTCCAAACACATGTGTACATATCGACATGCCTATACATGCATGCATAGAGTTCCAGTAAATGCTTTAATTAGGGCATGTGAGCCCAGATAAATTCCCCCTTTTCAGACATACATCTTTCAGTTTCATACAAACCGACTGAGTGGGAGGAAGGTAGGAACATGGGGGAAGACAAAGAGAGAATGAAGGAGGGAGTGTGTGATTGGGAGTTGAAAGAAGTAAAGTTTGCTTTCCTGGCCCCAAATATTTGATGATGTTTTCAGGTGAAAATCTGTCTTTTCTCTGCGTTCCAGTGTCCAGCGTCCTCTGTTTTCACCGTATATGGCAGATATTTCTACACATTCAGTAATGACATGGGGGTGACTGCACAGTGTCCATAACCAGTCTGTCACTGCTGCTGCTGCAGTTGAGTCTTGCCCCCACTTCATCTGTGTCAATAGAGGAAGTTATGTATGTGCCATTTCCTCTTTTCAGTCATGAGTTTCTGTAGCATTTGACAGCCCTCCCTCGCTCTCGACCACCAGCTTCGTGGCCCACGCCACCCAGCTTTAACCAATCAGCAGGTGGTCATGAATCTTCTTCTTGTAAAAAGACGGAGAAGATAGAGGAAAAAAAGTAGTCATGAGAAACAGCTACAGGCTTATGAAGTGATCATGATTCAGCTCTGCTTGTAACGGTGCAATTGTTTCTGTACACATTGAGCAGGCGGTTATCATAAATAGAGTGAGATGACACTTCAGGGAAAGTGAGAATACACCCATAGATGAGGAGGCAAAGGGAGTCAATGATGCTGAAACTGACCCCTTTCATGATGCCGTTCAAGGGGGAACCCAAACACGCCACCGTTTTGGAAAAAAATAAACTAGCTTTTTGTTTTGTTCATGTTAAAAAAAAAAAAAAAATCAAGCCTGATTTTTCTTGTAGAACAGGACACGACTCATCATCGACCTTTCATCTGTGAAAGATAATAAATAATATCTTTGTTGTGAGGCATCCACCAGAGCTTATCAGTTAGTAGAACTTTGTGTCTGCCAACATTTTAGCGTTTTCTGATGCTTTTCCTTACGTTTCTAACACCGTGACGATGCACTTGTGCAACTTGTCAGTCGGACCACAAGTCCCTCACACAATGCATGGACTGTAGTTACCAAAAACGAAGTCTCCGCCCCTCCCTGCATCAGCGCCACACTGCAAAGCTGATTTGGCAGGAAGGTGACACATCACTCAACCATGTCCTTTACATTTTTCTCTTTCTCTGCTCCCACAAAAGTAAAATATTTATTTATCTTTCTGTCTTTTGCTTAATTTTTCCTAGAACTGATTTTGCTTCATTAGACAGTGGTAGTTTACTTTGACTTCCATTTATCTTTCCATCTGTACCTAGTGGTCGACCATCTGAGCACAGGAAGAGGAAACTGATCAGGATCAGTTAGTTTTGCGACATTTCTTTCTCTTTCTCTTAGTATGTGTGTTGGTCTATAGCTTTTGCAATATCTTCCTCTACAACGGGAGGTCATCTATGTGGGAGATCAGCAGTTGATGAGACCCTCCCAACGATGTGGCAATTTAATGTAATTGACACACACTTATGACTGCTAACAGTATGTAGTATGCAGTATTATGAGCTGAAATTCAATTTAAAAACTTGATTTGTTGATTTCCATATTCAGTTATTTATCATGTTTTTCTGTGAGACACTTTTATTTCCTTGATTCAATCATTGCTTGGGTCTGTTTGGGTGCAGGAAATCCAGACTGATGAACTTTAAATACACGTAATTGTCGTTGATCTCATCCTCAGCCCATCCCACCCAGGGACGCTCTACTGCTCGCCACCTCCTAATTCCCAATTAACCCACCACCAACAAAATATACAAATAGTTGTCTCTATAACTTCTCATTTGCCCATGCCTGCCTACACTAATCACAGCCAATATTTTTTTTTTTACCTCACTTTATCTTTTTTTTTTTTTTTGACAAAACCCAAAGTGTTTTGTAACACACGTGAAACTAGATAACAGCAATCCCAGAATTTAACCATCACCTATTAATGAATACTACTCAAATGAAGAATAGCATAAAGGCTATTTTTTGCATATTTATCTGGTATTGAGAAAATTACAACATATTTGCTCAGTAACCTTTTACATAATACATATCCAAATAATATTGCCATTCTATCACCCTACAAATGTCTTCACAAAGAAAGTTAAAAAGAACAACACAGCCTTTTGTTTCTGGTGTCTTTTAGACATTAAACTGAATGTCTTTATTTATATATGTATAAATAACATACACATACATATATATATATATATATATATATATATATATATATATATATATATACAGTATGTATGTGTATGTATATAAATATACACACACACACACACACACACACACATATACATATACATACATATATATATATGTATATGAAGAATTCATTTAGTTTACTCCCAGTGTAAATAAAAGCAGCAAACTTGAGGATAATTGGGCTGTGCTTGGTGTTCTACTCCACAATTACACCTACACACTCTGGTTGAATCATGGACGACATGTTAAAACACCCCCACTGAGTTACAGTAAGGATACTGATAAATGACTGTGTGCCTGACAGCGATGATACCCTAATCACCCCCTCTTGGTTTTCATTATAGTTTTTCACATTCAGTGTCATCAGTGTCGAATTCTCAGATAGGGTTTTATAAATTTATATACATGTCACTCTCAATAAGTGATTCACCTACACATCTTGTCACCACCTCAGTGTATCACACACACACACACACACAGTGTTGGGGGTTGAAAATGCTGACCAGATAAGGAGGTAGAGAACAGTGTGAAACTACTCTGTCAGCATGCCTCCTCTCACATCTGTGTGTGTTCTCCATCTTAGGTTGAAACTCCCTTTTGGTGATTCTAATGATAGAGGTGGCTGCTACCACATCTCTCCCTCAGACATCTGCACACAAACACACACACACACACCTGCAAAGACTCTTGCTACTTCCTGTGCTTGCACACGTGTTCACCTCTTGCTTGATTGCCCTGTTTATCTCCTAGTTGTCATGTCACAGTTCCTCTCCCTTCTCTTTTTCTGTCTCCCCCCTTCCTCTCCCCTTGTAACTTAACTCTCTCTGCTCTTGTTTCATGTCTCCTTGCAAACACAGATTGTTCGAGACTGGGACTAGATTTTCCTGTCTTAACGCTCCCCTCCATTCTGCTTTATCTTTCAGAGTATCTCTACACCCACTCTCCATTCAGTCACTCACTCACTCTCATGTTTTCTCCTCCCCCATGCCATTCTTTTTCTTGTGTGATTTCTAAGAACATGTGTGTTTTTAGAAAACATACCTCCCTCATGTTCCTTTTGCTGCCTCTTCTGAAATCTCAGACAGTTTTCCTCTTTCCAACCTCAAATTGATTTCTTTTCCTGCTCCTGTTCTCACCTCTGTTCACTGCAGCAAACACAACAAACATCTTACACATTATAGTCATTTCATAAAAAACACATAACCTTTTATTTAATTATTTTTATGCAGAACTGATTTTGGTGTAGTGAGTGTAAATGTGCACAGTACGGTTCCTCAGCTGTGAAGTATTTAAGAAAAAATTATATTTTAAGTTTTCAATTCAAAAACTTTTAAAAAATGATTTTTTTTTTTTTTTTACTAAATTGTCAAGTTTTCAAGTGAGTTAGCAAGCTCAAAAGTAAAAAAAAAAAAAATCTGACAAAACAAACCAGAAAAAACACACAAATCACAGGAATCATAAATACTAAAAAACATGTTTATTGTCTTTTAATATTTGGGTTAAATAAACTGCAAAAATTGTACAAGCATGGGTCCATCCATACTGAAGTAATTTATCATTCTAATCAATTGCTGTGTTTTCCTTTTGTTAAAGTTGGATTACAAGAAAATACTACTACTTATGCTGTTATTTCAGTTATTTGACCGAGTGAACTGCTGTTTATCTTTGCACACAATCTTGCTGTGTGGGAATATCTTGGTCAACCACTTTTCTTTTTCAAAGGTATTTTTTGGGGCTTTGTATGCCTTTTTACTTCAGACGGTAATTGGCAGAGAGGCTGACAGGAAGCGGGAAGTGAAATGGCGGATTGACCTGTAGCATAGTCTGTGTGCGTGCTAACAACTTGACCACCTGTGCTGTCCAGTTTTTCATTTTAACGTATCAGTTTAACGTTTCGGAGATATCTGACTTTGTCAGATTGCCCCCAATCATTCCATTCACATTGATTTGAATTATGAATTCCTGCTTGCAGTGGTGCCAAAAAAGGACCACTAAAGAATTGCACAATTTCACAGTTGTCAAATATGTAAGATAATAAATAATAATAATAATAATAACAACAAAAAAAAATTCCAAGGTGACAGCTAACATGTTAGCTTTGAAAAGATAATCTCCATTGGTGAATATTATGGGGCAGCTCATACATGTTCACCCAAATGTCTTGTCCCATGTGTTGATAAGCTGATTATGCTCAGGTAGATTCACGCTGGTGTTCAGCTCTGGCATGCAAACTGGCTGCTGCTGTAGCTTGCAGTGTAGTGTAGTGTTGTGATGTGGGATGGCGAGGGGATATGGGCCTCCACTCTGCCAACCAAATGAATAATGTAATGTGTTCTTGGAACTAAGACAACAATATACGCATGCGTCTACACACACACACACATACACCATAATGCCCCAGTTAACTGTAAGGACAGAGGAGAGCTGGCTAGCAGGGGCAACAGAAAACAGATCAAACTTTTGCTGACTAACACCGGCTGAATTAACTTCTTTCTTAAAAAAAAAAAAATCCTCCTCTGTGCAGTCATGGCAGGGTGCAATCGTTTTAATTATCGTGATGGTGTCTCAAGTCTTGTCTTTGACAAATTCAAATTGCCAATTCAAATTCTCCCTGGGTGCGTCTGTTTTTATATCTCCTGGTGGGATGCAAATGCCCAGTCCAGAGGAAACTGTTGGGGCGCAGAGCGGGTGGGGCTTGTTTTATTATCCAGCAGAGAGGAGATGTATTATTAGAAGACCCGGATGTGGCCATTTAGTGTGTAGCCTGTATTCATGTTTAGTGTTGAAAATAATCTTTGCTTAAACACGAAGGTTTTGCACACGTATATAGCTCTGTGAGAGAGCAATGCTGGGCTGAACGCTCCAGCTTTGGTTTGGCAGACGAGTGTACTCTCATCTTCTCTCATCCCCCTGTTTCCTCCTCCCCTGCTCTTCCTCACAGAAGGTGTCCCAGTACAACACTCCCCTCACTACCCCAAATAAGTGAGGTGAAAAGAGAGGGCGAAATCTTTGTCTTTGTCAAACCTCAAAAATCTGTTTGTCACTGAGAAGAAAGTGGTGAAAGAAGACGAGTGTGTGGAGGAGAAACGGTATGAATTTGAATCTTACTTTCCATGTTTGATTGCTTTGTTGTTTTTTTTTTTTTTGTTTGTTTTTTTTGAGAGGGGGTAGCGCTGGTTGTATAGCATCATCATTTGTTGTGCTGCGGTTGTGAATAACATCTCAAATATATGATTTCATTTGTAGATGTGTTTGTGTGTCTGTGTTTGCAGTTTCCTTTACTGTAGAGGATGGACAGTTGAACCGTATTTGTGATCATTTTCCTGTTTAAAAAAAAAAAAAATCAGGTGTCAACAGCTTAGAAATTTACCTCAGTTGTGGAATTACAAAACATACGATTTTGGATGTAAAAAAGCTTATTTTTCGCTGCACTTTGTTGAGTCTGCTGTTGCTAACTGTTGACTTTGTTAAAGTCAAAGTAATATCCATCTTGCCTTTCAGACATTTACACACTGCATGTACTGAGAAAACCTTCATGCTCACATTGACCAGCAGACTCACATACAGGGTCACAAACACACACATGTAGAGGCACTTTGGAAAACATCTGACATCAGAATTCATAAAAGCATTTCTCCTTCTACCCCTCAGCCACAGTTTTCTGTGAATAGTATAAAGTCATATTTTCCCCCTTAGTGTTGGAGCCCGATATAATTGAGGTGGACTGGGAAAACTTACAGCCTTTAACGGAAAATAAGAGCCATAAAAATAATAGCAACAGTTCTAGCGCCCGTCATCACCAACACTTCATGCAGTAGGTTTTGTGATACAGTCGTTGAATGGATGGTTTAGCCCGTTTTTATGAGGAATAAATCTTTGTGTGCCAGTTTAGTCAGTCTTGCAGCTGTCATGGTTCTTTCACACAAACGGCTCTCCTTGACTTGCACTCGAGGTGCTAACTGTCATGGCACTAGTACTGGACAGTGTAAGGTGGATTTAAGTTTCCATTTCCTTTTCTGTACAAATGAATCTCCTGCGTATTCCCTTTTAAACCCGTTTCGTTTGGTTTTTGCTTTATTTTATAGTCTGGTCAAAAAGTTCTACATCATAGGCTTCTGTTTTCAAAAGTGGGATTAAAAAGGTTAAAAGTATAAAATTTTCAGGGAAAATCATCAGCATTTTGAGCTTTGATCTGAATAAATCTGCACTGTTGAGAGAGGAAGAGTGTGCACATAATGAAAGCAAGGGATGAGGAAACCGTAGAGTTGCAGAGGAGGTGAATTTCTCTATCGTCAACACAAAGAGTAGGAAGTGAGAACAAAAAAAAAAAAAAAAAGAAATAGATGACTGACAATTGTTGGAAGAATAGCATCCGAACATCGGTAGCATGAAATGCACACAAAGTGAAGAGATTTTAAAAGTTTGTAATATTTTTCAGCAGGAGCTTTTGTGGTTTTGGCAAGAGTAAGAACGGCGCTAAATAACACGCCCAAAAGCAAACAGTGATATCTGTTATTTGACTTAAAGGTATTGAATCTTAATTAAAACTGATATCAACAATTACTATTTGTGGTAACAAATGCATTACATTACAATTGCTTGTAAACTAACATTAGTGTTCTGCGTATAAGGCAAAAACATGTTTGAGGTCTCTGCCTGTGTAACATTGACTACAATGTGTTGCAAGATTCAGCAACTTATGCAGACATGTCCTTGCTTAGCAATAAAAAACCAAAGGTGACAAGAAAGGAGAGGGGGATAAGAACAGTGTGTGTGTGTTTCTGTTTGTACATGTTATGAGGACACAGTATTAAGTGAGTCACATTCTGACGGGCGAAAAATTGATGGGAATCATTGCAACCTTGCAATTTTCCGTACACGTATTAGTTCTAAGGAATATGCCTAAAATAACAAGCTTGAACCACCAACTACCCATGATGTTTTTTTTTTTTTTTTTCGTTTTTTTTTTTCTCCCCTGCACCGGAAATTTAATATGCGTTGTCGTGTGCTCCCTCTAAAACCCCTTTGTGTCTCACTTTTCTGCACTGTTTTACTTAAGATGGCAGTTTTTAGGTTTTGGTGACTTTTCACTTGTGGAAGGTATTTCAGAAAGTTAGCAAACATGATATAGTGTGTATTTATCCAACAGGTCATTATTTGCATGAGTACGGTTTACATGTGGATGTTTTTAAGTGGTTATGGCCTTTGATGGTGCTGTTCAAATGTGACACGATCAACCTGGGATTATGTGTGTTATCAAGTGTACGTGGCATACAAGGCCAAAGGGATGCATTTAAACTTTGTCCTATACAAACTCAGGTGGCGAGTTTACAATTGGATTTTTTTCAATCCATGGTTTCTAGTATATCCTATTGATATTACTGTGCATTTCTCTGAGATGCAAGCCTCAAATAAGAAGTACTGTCGTCATCGTTTACAGATTACCCTTTTAGGTTCAAAGGTTGGAATCATAACCAGTCAATATCTTTGCTTGAAAAATGTCATTATTAAAACAGTCACTGGTATCTTTTTGTCTGTTGACTCTTAGAAAAAACTAAACTTTAATTAATAAATCAATGAACTTGCCACAATAGCTCTAGAATAAAGTAAATGTACAGTAAATGCGAAAATAATGTGTGTGTGTGTAGAAGACAAAGAAAACACATGCCCCTCTACTTCCTCTCTTTTGTGGATCAGCGTGCGCCCCAACACATGCCACCCTTGTTGCCTCAAGCAGAAGAGATAACTTATGAAAACGCTTTGCCTTGAAAAATAACGACACTGAGACCATGCTGTTATTTCATTGCAAGCTGTCATTGACTTTTGGCAATTCAAGTGTAATGTGATACAAATTTCACATTGCTCCTACCTGAATGTTTGTATCTGGGTGTAATATGACTCATAATGGCAATATGATTTTGGTTCTCTGTTGTAATTCAACTTTGATATTATTTGAGTTGACTACTATACTATACTGCTGTATCTGAGGTGATTTTATGCTGCTTTCCTTCCTGCCCAACCAGTTCAGCTAATGTGCGTGGTCTGAATCCTAGAGGTTATTTGTTCTACACCGTCCACAGTCTGATGATGACCCTTCATACACGACACCCCATCTACTTGTTGGGTTCCTTCTCACCACGGAGAGGCTGACGAGGAGATCGTGTTTATCGGAAAGTGTTCGGAAAATGGGCCGTTGGTTTATGGAGAGAGGGGATGCGTAGGCGACTAAGGGGGGAGGGGTATCTTTGAATCTGTCTTTGACGCCGTGCACTTTCTTTAGATACAACAGGAAGGACTGTGTGTGACAGCATGTGCGAAAGGGGTAGACATCCCCAAGGATGAACACTTAACCCCAACGTCTGACAACGAGATCGGTTACGCATCTAAGGCAAGGAGGAAATAGGAAATAAAAGTAGTTTTCAAAGACATAAAGAAAAAAAACGAGCTTTCAACTTAAAGAGTGAAAAGATGGATGCCAAGACACAGACACTGCGGCGCCTTCAGTTGACTGTACCCATGCCCATAAAGATGGGGAAGGTAGGGCTAACGTTTGATTTACCCTCTGGATGTTTTAACTGGTCCTTAGATAAGAACGACAAGGCTTGAATATCGATGGAGTGATGAGACAGATCAAAAAGTTTGAGCTGCATGAAAGTGTTTGCAAGATGTTTATTTTACTGGTTTCACGTTTACTTTTTTCTTCGCTATTATATGGGTGGAGTACATTGATACGTTTCTTCAATAGGCTGGCGTTAAGATCATCACATAACAGGTTAAGCCTAACAATAGTGGGTGGGGGGAACTGCAGATTGGCACGCATTGCACGCATGTGTATTGTAAATGGTTGTGTGCACTTCTGTGCCTGTGCGTGTGTGTTTAATAGGGTGTGTTTTGGAGCAGGTTAGTCAGGTGCATATGCTGTCGTTGTGCAGAGCCCTCTGGGCACTGTATGAACACTATTACTGGATGGCCAGGGGGCTGCCAGTTGCTATGGGAGGGATATGAAGGGCAGGGAGGGGGAATCTGAAGGGCGAGTTGTTTGTGGAAAATCTGGTCTGCTCAGGTGTGTGAGAGATATTGTTGAGCAGAGATATTGTGGACAGGGTGAGGTGTGAGCTTAGGGAGCCAAATAAGGGTGTTGTTGGGTCTTATTACCCGCAGTCCTCATCACATCTCACAAAGAGAAATAAGAAAGGTTACTGTCCTTATTTGACTTGTTCCAGGATTTTTTACCTAAAGCCAACAACGCATACTTCTTGACAAATACCTTTACAAAGAGTGAGCTGACATAAATAATAATAAAAAAAAAAACCATACTGACTGGACTGGATGTACTATATATCAAAGTGTTGTAGGTTTCTCCCATTCCTCATAAAGGTTTGAATTCTGCCATTGCTGTTTTTTCCTTCCTCATTCTTTCACTGGTACTCCCCCCTTTCACCCACTCTGGCCTGTGACTTCCTCCGTCTCCCTTGCTTGCTTGTCTTTCTTGTCTTCCTCTTCCATTCGTCCCTCTCTTTCTTCTCCAGTTATTTTAATCAAACAGCTAATGCTATAAAGGATCACACAGGAATTAACCTACTGCCCTTTGGTTACAACGCCTACAGTCCATAAGTATAATCCTGTATCCTTTGCACGTCATTGCTATCAATCATTTTGTTTTCTTCTACATCGATGATTATTCCTTCTTGTTCTCCTTATTCTATTTTGCCTCTTTTTCTGGCTCAGGGTCTTGCAATCTTCCTCTGATGCCACCCCCCGTCATCTTTCTCACTGGCCAAAATCTATGCCTCATGATTTAGTAAAATAGGGAGAAAGTATGGAGGGATGAGGAAGGGAGGATAAGGGAAGAGAGCTATAGCTAAGCCCGGTTTTAATTGTTCCTCACGTGAAAGAGAATTCTGTTGGTCACGCCACTTTGGCTCTGCTGAACAAGAACACAAAACTAATTCCATCCAGATCAGAAGTAGATGTAGATGACTCTTGATTCAGGTGCAAAACTTGATATTGGTCAGGCAGACCCACTTACCTGATCATTCTCTCTTTCGTGCAGGTGGCAATGTCTCCAGGAGAGGACGGTCTGATTGGGATCCCCTTCCCGGAGCACAGCAATGAGCTCCTGTCCCACCTCAATGACCAGAGAAGGACAGGGCTCCTGTGTGACCTTACGCTGACCTCCCGCGGGGCACGCTACCCTACTCACCGCTCTGTCATGGCAGCCGTCAGTTTGTACTTCCGCCGACTGTTTGGGGCAGAGGTGGGAGGTGGGGAAGGGGCAGGAGGTTTAAGCGTTTGTCAGCTGGACTTCGTTGCACCTGATGCGCTGGATGCCCTGCTGGAGTTTGCTTACACTGCCACCCTGACGATCCCGAGCTCAGGGATGAGAGATGTACTTCAAGGGGCGCAGTTTTTGGGCATCCAGTGTGTGGCTGACGCCTGTAGAGACATCCTGGGGGAGACAGCAGAGGTAGTAGGGGAAACAACAGAGGAGCAGAAAGTTCAACACACAGCTACCAGGCGAATAGGGGAGGGACAGAGTAGCATGGAAAAGGCATCCAGAAGAAAGACAGACAGAAAGAAGGTGAAAAAAATTGGGTTGCATCACAACAGCACCTCAATTTTGAATCCATTGCCTGCTTCTCCCATCTCACACACTTCACCTACATCCGACAGCCTCCGCTCCCCACCGTCTACCCAGCCACCCAGCCCCGAACAGGAAGAGCTCTGCCTCAAGTCTGGCCAGAATGGAGATCCCAGGTCAATCAGAGAGCCAGGAAGAGACCCCACACTAAATGGAGAGCTCCTTCACTGGTTGCAAGACCGTCCACGTATAGCCCACCCACCTCCCCATGTCCCACCCTCCAGTGACAAGCTGTCAGAGGATGATGACATGGAGGGTTTTGTTGATGATGGTATGTTAATGGGCAGCACTTCCATACCTACCTCTGTAGCTGAGCAAGGAGCAGTGACGCCCACAGTGGGAGGGGGGAGGAAGAGGAAGTCTCAGACACCCCAGCAGTGCCCTGTGTGTCAGAAGATCATCCATGGAGCAGGGAAACTGCCCCGACACATGAGGACACACACTGGAGAAAAACCTTTTCAGTGCTCTGCATGTGGAGTTCGTTTCACCCGGTACAGGAAATTCTAATTCAAACCATGTACAAAACAAAAGTATATTACGTATGCTAAATTAACTGAATCTTGAAATCATGTTTGACTCTTAGTGTTTTTCCCATCTTCATTCTACATCTTCCCTCTTCTCTCTTTCTCTCTCAGGAATGACAAGTTGAAAATCCACATGAGGAAACACACAGGTGAACGCCCCTACCCGTGCCCCCACTGCCCCGCCAGGTTTCTTCACTCATATGACCTCAAAAACCACCTATCCCTCCATAGTGGTGCACGACCGTTTGAGTGCCCGCTCTGCCACAAGGCCTTTGCACGAGAAGACCACCTCCAGCGTCACCGCAAGGGACACAGCTGCCTTGAGCTGCGTACCCGTCGGCCCCGGCGTGTTTCTGAGCTTGTAGAGGAGGGGAGGGGAGATGTAGGAAGGAGGGAGCAGTCCAACCCTCTGGAGGCTTTGTCGTCACAGGCCCACTCCTCGACGTATCTCTGCCACTCAATGCTGGATGGTGGGAGTGGGTCTGTTGCCGGCCCTCCACTGATGTTTGAAGGTGATATTGAGAGGGGGCGCTCCCTCGCCCTCCAAGCTCTGGCCCAACTCGGGCATCACAGGCTGGCCCCCTACCCTGAGCTTTTCCTGAGAGGGCTGGAGCTGCGGGGGAGCATGGAAGCAGAGGGAGAAGATCCAGGAGGAACCCGCCCTCCAGTGGCACTGCGCAACCGATGGGCAGACGAAGTAGAGGAGGAAATTGGAGATGAGGAAGTGGGGGAAGAGGAATAGTTTGGAGAGAGAGAGCGAGAGAGTGTGTGTGTGTGTGTGTGTGTGTTAGTGTGCGTCTATGTGGTACAGCATCCACAGTAAAAAAAAAAAAAAATAAATACATAAAAATCAAAAGAAAAAAAATCTCACTCAGGTGGCTGAACTAATGCCCTGCTGCTCCCATGTAGAGAGCGCTTAAAAAGCAAAATGATTTGAAACAAAAAAATATGGAAAACGGGTTTTCTGAGATATTTTAAATGCTTGTCTTCTGGCTCTTGGCAATTGATTTAACTTGTTCTTTAAGTTTTATGTTTCATTTGCTGTTTAACTTAATCAATTTTAGGTTTGAGCTGTTTTCTTTATGATTGCATTTGATTTTTATTTTAATTTTTTTTTTTTTTTTTTTTTGCTGGACATGTGTGTGTTGAGTGTGTGGGTACTGGGATGCTTTTCACTATGCAAACTAAAATCCAGAGCTGCAAGATGGAGGGTTATTTGAGGGTGTATATTTTTAGTTACAACATATGTATTGATTCAGGTGCAATTCAAAAGTCATACCATATAGATCACAAGAATAAGTTTGTGGGCTCACTGTCCTCTGGTGTTTATCAGTGGAAATGCAGTCCCATTAATCTAACTTATTCTGTGCAATGTAAGCAATAATGTTTTTTGTATCTTTTTCTTTTTAGTGGTTGAGTCTTTGCTTTAATTTGGTGCTTAAACCAAAGATTTTAGTTTCAGTTTTTCTTAAATCTAATGTTGACAGGAGTGGAGAGAAGTGAATTGTGGCCAATGTTGGGTTTGAAGAGAAAATCCTTCCCAACTGTTTTAATCGCCATGAGAAAGAATCTTCTTCCATATTTGAGTGTTTCAGAGCTGCAGAGCTCTGAGTTTAATGCCTGACCAAAAGAAACAAAGCTTGGATTAATGAGTTGAGTTTTAATGTTAAAGACAGTTATTTTCCCAAAGACTGGTCTCCAGTATAGCATCGCACTCGTTTCGGTTTCTTGTTTAAAAAAAGAAAAGAAAAGGGGTAAGGTGGGGGTACAAATGAGATGGCTTGCACCCCCCCCTCTTTTTCTCTGTATTTATTTATTTATTTTTATTTATTATCGCTCTTCTGCTGAAACTCCTTTGTGAGACCGGATCCAGGGTTGGACATAGATCAGGGTGTATTTCTAATCTTTAAGTCTTAGAAGAAGCTGCAATGTGCTGGAAGTGTTGGCTGAATATCTCCATTTACCTAAACGCCTTTCCTCAGGCTGCGTGTCTTCTTTTGGTGATTCTTCCTCAAATGCATTCTTTGCACATTTAACCCTGTCAGGTACTGCAAAAACACAGGCACATTCCATCCTCTGGGGCAGAGAGAAGGGAACAGAGCGAAGAAGAAGTCAGGAGGTTTAAAACCTTTGTTGTAACTGGAACACACAATGACTTTGCTGTTTGGTATTTTCATCATGCTTTTCTGTTGTTAAGTCAACATGTATAGTACTGTATTCCATTATTGCATGGCAGTTCCTATAGATCGGCCACCGCTGTGACTAAGGGGCCATTATCTTTTTAGTTGATCTATCTTTGACCAAAAAACCTTTTTCATTTTGTTTTGTTTCTCTGGACCAGTACATTGAGGCTCGTTGCAGGCCATATTGCAATTTTCGAATGGCTTTAAATGACAAGCAGTCGTCTTTTCATTTCTAATCCTCTTGAAACCCATGTAGTCAGAACCTGCTGTAGCAGTCGTGCTGGTCAGACTTTGTGTGCACTATCCGCTCCTTGTTGTGTAGTAAATCATTTTTTATTTCCAATTTATTTGCACTATGAGATTTGAGAGCTTCAAGCCTTTTTGTCTGAATTTCTATCTAGTTTATTAACTCACTCAGTACCATTTAAAATTGTGATTGAAATAGACAGTAGGCCTATTTCCTTAAAACCCACATGCAATGAATAATCTTCCTCCTGTATATTAGAGCAGTTATTGTCAAATGTAATATATATATATATTGGGAGTTGCCTTTTGGTTTTTTGTGCTGCAACTATTCTCAGGAAATCTTGAGCAATGCACTAAGTGATTATACAAACATAAAATGGGAAGAAATTGGTGCTGCAGGGGGATTGACACTCTTCAGGCATAAGGCCAGTAGCTTCAAAATCAGAGATTTGCATTATTTCATTATATCATTTCCTGTTTAAAAACAAAGCATTTAAGCCTATTGTGTGGTTAAAAATGTTGACATCTATTTGTAAATAAAAGAAACTACTGGCCTTACTGGAACCAGTCCCGCTGGAATTGACTGTGTGATACCTGGTCCTGTTCATGAAGGGTGTTGGTGCTCCCAGTCAGAGCTTCGTGAATGAATGAGGGTAACTGATGCCAGCTGTGAAGTGTGTGTTTTTATGTGAGCTGTTTGTTTTCTTGGCTTCGGTGAAGGGACATGGGGTCTGGGATGAGTAGAGGCCCCGCTATCAGGGATACATTTTTGTTTTTCAGTTTTTAGTGGGACCTTCTCAGAGATATGAATTCATTTCCCCATCATTTGTTTCAGTTAATGTAAAGAAAAGAAATAAAGATATCTGAGCTTGCTGTTTTGTTCTGTCATTGTTTTATTTTTGAATGCATATGCACGCGCGCGCACACACACACACACACACACACACACATACTGTGTGTGCCTGCGGCCTACCTGGTCGCACCGGCCGGATGTGACGTGTTTAATCCTCTTAGTTTAATGAAGCTAAAGCAGCAGGTCAGATGGAGCTGCTCCCTCCATAACAGAAGCTGCACTCTGAGTGGGGAGACACCTCTGGAAGGCCGCTGAAACAACTCGACGGTCTGCCTCCTCTGCAGGATGTTGCCCCCGCGGATACTGTGTGGCCCTTTGGCCCGGCAGATCGGCCTGCGTCTTACCTACAGCACCGCGGCTCAGCCACAGGTACAGACACACACACACTGAGACTGACAATCAGGGTGAGTTTTATTTGGCGTATTTGAACTCTTTAAAGTGCTCATTGACATTATTATAAAAGCACTGCAGATTTATTTCATTAGTACACATATATAATCACATTTCTGACCAACAGCACAAGCTGGCATGTGATGCAAAATTAGGAGTCAACTACTGCGATCAAGTGTGTAAAAAAATTATAAATAAATAAAATGAATCACACTTTTCATATTATGTTCTGTCACCAGGTGAAACCACAAAAGACCAAGTTTGGCCCTTTAAATGACCAAGATCGAATATTCACTAACTTATATGGCCGTCATGACTGGAGGTAAAACACATGAATTTACAAGCTGTCTGCTGTCTAATGACCTGAAACTAATGGAAACAATCTTTCATTGCATCATCTGTGTGTACCAGACTGAAGGGAGCACTAAAAAGAGGAGACTGGTACAAGACCAGGGAGATCATACTGAAGGGACCAGACTGGATATTGAATGAGGTTAAAATCTCAGGGCTCCGGGGCAGAGGAGGAGCGGGCTTCCCCACTGGAATGAAATGGAGTTTCATGAACAAACCCAGTGATGGCAGGTAGGGGAAAGAAGGAAAAAGCAAAAATAAATAAATTAAAATCTGTATTAAATTAATCAATCCACACTGTTAATACATCTGTGCACTCTGCGTCTTCCCTCTCCCATCTGTCCTAGGCCTAAGTATCTGGTGGTGAATGCTGATGAAGGGGAGCCTGGAACATGTAAAGACCGTGAGATAATGCGTCACGACCCCCATAAGCTGATAGAGGGCTGCCTGGTGGCGGGAGCAGCCATGGGTGCCCATGCTGCATACATATACATCAGAGGGGAGTTTTACAATGAGTCATCTAATCTACAGGTATATAACTATTCAGAGGAACAGCTTTGTGTTATGATTTGTGTTATGCTGCCTTATTTGTGGTGATGTCGTCTTCAAACAGGTGGCTATTAATGAGGCCTACAGAGCCGGGCTCATAGGGAAGAATGCCTGTGGCTCTGGGTATGACTTTGATGTGTTTGTCATGCGTGGAGCTGGAGCCTACATCTGTGGGGAGGAGACAGCCCTCATTGAGTCTCTCGAAGGAAAGCAAGGGAAACCCAGACTCAAGCCACCATTCCCTGCAGACATAGGTGCAGTAAAGGCTCCACAGTCTCCTTCATCTGGTTTCCTAGAACAGTTAATTGTGGGTTCAATTAAAGCATAATTGCTTTATAATGTAATGCGAGCCTTTAGGTGTTTATTCGCTGCCTATGCATTTCTCTTCCTTCAGGGGTGTTTGGATGCCCAACGACAGTTTCCAATGTGGAGACAGTCGCTGTGGCACCTGCAATCTGTCGTCGAGGCGGAGCCTGGTTTGCTAGTTTTGGGAGGGAGAGGAACTCTGGGACCAAACTGTTCAACATCTCCGGTCATGTGAACACACCATGCACAGTAGAGGAGGAGATGTCTATTCCTCTGAGGGAGCTAATAGAGAGACATGCAGGTGTGTGTTTACACTTCTCCTGTGTTGATGTTGGTTTACTGGGAGATGTTGATATGACATCCTCTTCCATCTTCTTTCCTCTTCTGTGATTGGTGCAGGAGGAGTGAGGGGGGGCTGGGACAATCTATTAGGAGTGATCCCAGGGGGGTCCTCCACTCCCATCCTCCCTCAGCATGTGTGCGATGATGTTCTGATGGATTTCGACGACCTCGTCCGTGCAGAAACTGCTCTCGGAACTGCAGCCATCATTGTCATGGATAAGTCGGTAAATCCTGAATAATTGCACAATGCACTGCACCTTCAGTTCCAATCAGATCTTAGTGGTTATTTGTTTGTTGTATTTTTCCTTCAGACTGACGTGATCCGTGCCATTGCACGTTTGGTTGAGTTCTATAAGCACGAGAGCTGTGGCCAGTGCACCCCCTGCAGAGAGGGTAAGGAACTGAACAATGTCTGTTCAACTGCTGCGAACCGAGCAGTTCACTTGTTCTACAGTCAATCTCCATGCCCTCTTTCTTTTTTTGCAACTTTGTGAAAGTGACAAGATTTTAATGATCCTGTCTCTCTTTGTCAGGTGTGGATTGGATGGATAAAATGATGTGGAGGTTTGTGCGAGGAGAAGCAGCAGTCTCAGAGATTGACATGATCTGGGAGCTGAGCAAGCAGATCGAGGGACACACAATCTGTGCCCTGGGGGATGGAGCCGCTTGGCCTGTGCAGGTATTGTTTTGCCCCCCCCCCAACAGTTTCAATATAAATCATTTAAATGAGGTTCAGCATGACAGCTCCTGAGGCTGTAAACTCAAGCAAACACTAATTTTAAATTTTAACAGCTAACATTTTGGATCAACAGGGCCTGATCCGTCATTTCCGGCCAGTCATGGAGAGCCGTATTGGTCAGTATAACAAGAAAAACCCTCCAAGAGAGCCCGAGATCGAGATGATATGAAAGTGTGCACATTCATTTCAGCTTTGTCCTCTAACAACAGTGTAATTACATATGTCATATTGTTAAACAGCTTTTGAGCATAGTTTTTGAAACAAGAATATCTTTTATTCTTAATACTTTACAGTGAAGCTCATTGCAGAATTTTGAGTTTCTTTCAGGCTTAAATTTACAAGTAGACCATTTTGTAATAAATTCTGCAGTCAAATAGGATGACTGCAGATGAGATGTGACTGACTTGGTACATTATGATCTTTATGTCTGGACAGACTTTCATGAGGAAATCATACAGTGCGATAAACCACAGGCTCAACCATGCAATAAATTATGTTTATTTATTTCACAAAGGCATGAAATAAATTTCAATAGATTATCCTACATTTTAGTCCAATTTCATCTGTACAAAAAAAGCAGCATAGGAAAGCATGGTGTCACATGGAAAGGGGCTGAAAAGTAAGAAATTTGGGAGAAAATTGAAAGTGGTCAGTGCATCATCATTGCCATGTGATTTTGTTTTTAAAAAGACACAAACACTTCACCTGGCATGAGCGATCACTGTGTTCAAAATAAATTTGAAGACCGAAGAATATTGCTAATCTGACCATCTAAACATCCACAAAATTGTTTGGTGTACGAGTCCTACAAGTCTTTGTCTTCAAACTATAATGTGTGTACAAAAAAGCAATAAACAGGAGTCTTGCAAAACATTATAGTATCCCCTTGGACCCCAGTATTTAAATTTGACCAACTTATATTTATGAGTCATCATCTGTGTGATTAATGTGTGATGCTGCTGGAAAAAGATGGGCTTTGGGGGACCATCCTGTAAGACTTGGAAGAAAGCACTGAGGGCGTTAAGGATTTTTCTGCTTTAGGGTGCCATCCAGAAAGGCATCGATTGTTGCTGTGGCTGTGTTTTTGCACGGGGGGGTGGTGGGGGAGGGCAGCGATAGCCCTGTGTCCAGCCTGAAGAGGTGGCGGTGGGGGGGATTGCCCCGGGGTTACCTGGCCCAGAGACTTTGGAAGTTGAGTGGTCTTCCTCTTCATCAGAAGAGTCACCAGTGTATGCTACTAAACCTGTTTTCAATCTTTTCACTGTGGGCTCTGAAAGAAGAAAAGGTTGGACAAGCACAAGAAAGGAAAAGACAGGATATTTGGGATGGAAGGGAGAGAATTATGGGGAGAGAAAGGCACATGACATACAAAAAACAAAACAGCAGCAACTTAATTCAGGTAAGACATAATTATTCCAAACACATTTTGGGAGAAATAAAGAGTTAATAGATTTAAATCAATTTTATCAGGAGAGTAGAGGGGGCAGCCATTCGAAAGTAGCCATTGGTTGGTGGGGAGCGACAGTGTTTGGCCATCCAATCGAGGCAGGACAGCGTCACGAGACGAGTCGTACCCCACCCCCAATCAGTATCCAGCATCACACCAGAGATACATGGAAGAGAAGAAAAACACAGAGAAAAAGAGAAAAACACAAAAACAGGAGAGATTTTTGTTAGTACAGAAATCAAACTAACTACAGACACTCCAGACTGATGATGTCATCAGAGCGGGATGTTAAGGTGGACTCGATTTATCAGACATCTCTACAATGTACAAAAGATGTTGAGTCATAGCTCCACCTCACTGCAGCTTTCTAGTCACAGCTGCAGAACCCTGCAAGAATCATAAGAAGCATAAAGGCCAGTTTGAGTTTGTGACTGTGTGAATATGATGCTTTTATCCACAACAGGGGCCTTGATTGTGCAAAACCAAATGAGAAAGCTTATTCTTTTGAATTTCCAACTGTGTCTTGATACATGTGCTGGGGCTGTATGTAACCGCAACACCTCTTGAACAATCTTAAGTATAACCATCGAATTTGAGACAGCCCAGTGGCTTGGAGGAGGATTGACGTTTTACTTTCTGTAGCTCTACATTAAAGTTGTGAATAGATCCAGGCTGAGCTTATAAAGGGGGAAGAGGCCACAGTCAGGAAATGTGGATTTGGATTTGGGCAGGGATTTGTCTGTCCACAAGATAATGCCCTTACCCACGGGACCTTGCGGTGCCCTTCTCTCCTCCATCTTGGGTCTCACTCCATTCACAGGTAAAGGTGGTGGAGGCATTAGCTGCCTACTGGAGAACAGAGAGAGAAATGGTGTGACCACTGCACACTTTCAAAGTTTTCATTAATCTGAACATTATGATAGAACTCTGTCTACCTGTCCCTCTCACTCGGCGGGCCAGAGGAACTCGGTGGTGGGGGTCCTGTTGTCTCTGGGCTGCCCACTGGGAAGCCTGCACCTAAATTAGTCATATGAATGGGTCCATGCTATGAGCAGAAAAACACACAGGCGCGATTAGCAGATATCCTCTACTGAACCCTGTCCTGACACTTTAATCTGTAATAATATACCTCTCCAAGGGTCAAAGTGGAAAAAAAAAAAACAAAACAAAACAAAACCTGGCAATGTAAGTTATAGCTTACCACAAGTGTGTGATTATACTGACATTTTTCCGCTGTTCAATATGAAAAGACACTTAAAGCTTATTAGAAATTGTATACCTTTTTCTGAAACTCCATATTAGCAGAAACATAAGTGAATTGAAAATGAGGAACGGGAACTGGCAGGCAATCCTATCTCAACCACTGTGCATAAAACATTTGAGGAAAGGAATCTTGAATCCAGACAGCAAAGCAAGAGAGAATCTTATCACAGGTTTATAATTGACTGATCAAGCTGATTGAATGAATATACAGAAGGGGGAAAAAAACACAAACAAGTTGGAAAATAAGTATTGAGGAGCTGTTGTCACCTGGTAACCGAGCAGGCCACTGTCCCTCTCATCTGGTACCTCCTCTGTGAAGCGTCTTTTCTGTGGTGGGTTGGCTGGGGTGGCAGGAGGGGGAGCTTTGGGTAGCGCTGAAGCGGATGGTGGAAAAGGCACAGGAGGAAGCGTCTAGAAAAGAATAGAAAAGGAAAGAAATTATTATTATTGTTTTGAAAGCTGCTTAAGTAAATATCAAATATGTGTTTCTGAATGAAATATTTTTGTTGAACTAAATTTAAGATGTAATGCCTCGGCCTCACCTGTGGCACCGTGCCTGAAACTGGAACAGGAGCTGGAGTGGGGTTGGGGGCTGGAGTGGGTGGAGGGTGAAGGGGGTATTGAGGGGGCACAGTTGTGGGTGCTGCAGGTGGTATTGGCGGGGGGGCAGTGTAAGGTGGAGGGACTGGCTGTGGCTGAAGTGGGGGTGCTGACATGGGGTAGCCTGGTTGGTATCCAGGAGGGGGGTAGTATGGAGGCTGAGGAGGCATCCCGTTCACCACTGGTGGCTGCACAAAGCCTAGATGAGGAAGAGAAGGGACACAGATCAAATTAAACTTTCTCAGTGACTTCCAAAATCACATCAGTATGTCTGATTAGGAACTTTACCGCATTATCTGAGAACAACCACAACTATGCAAAATGATAAGTGAAATTGACAGAAAGACAACTGATTGTTGTGTACCTTGTTGTGATGGCATCATTTGATTGAGGAAGCGAGAATATTCTGCATGGACCTACAGAAAAGATAAGCATTATATTTAAGGCTTGTCATAGCAAGTTATTGCTTTAGCGCAAGTTGAAATTTGTGAGATTTTAGCTCTAAATGAGGATGGAAGCATTGACTGTGTTAACAGTGTTGTTTTAATGGTTAACTTCTTGATGATGCCTGTGGAGATGTCCTGCCATATTTGTCATGTTACCTGTGGAGTACACTACATGCATGCAACAATATTTCCAAACCTGTGATTTCAGGAGGGAGTTAGGAGTTTGGTTCATTTGTCTTCCATATCAGAGTTTGCCATGGTGTTTTCACTGGCTGTGGATTCAGCTAAGAGGAGGTGATGTAGTCTTGCCTTCAGGACATGACATTGAAGGTGTGGCTAAATCTTCCTTTGGTTTCAAAGGTTGAAATCCTAATGTTATTTCAGTCTGATTCATGATTAGGATTGTGACACCCCTAGTGATCAGTGCTAAAGCTTATTTTCAACCAATTTGTTTAACTGAAGCTTACACAGCAGTAAAGTGACCTTTGGAATTATACAAGCTTGTACCAAGAAACAGTTGTAGTTTAAATGGGAAAGCAAAGACAATTATTTCAGTAAGTAGAGTTTACTCACTGTCTGAAGCAAGTTCTCACACAAGGTTTTGGCTGCAGCAAGTCCTTCTGGTTTAGGATGACTGGGAAAAAAAGGAAAATTTGTGGCTCGCTCATATTACTGCAATTAACTGCTAAGTTCTTTGAAAAACACCCACCTGATGTAGATGTACATGGGTTCAAAAGCCTCTCTTCCAGAGGCAGGCTCTAGACAACCTGATCCTTTCCCTCTGAGGAAGACTTTAGCCCCTGTCTCAGCCTGAATGTGTTGCAGATATGAACATCCAGGACCTTCGACTCGTTCTTTGACCACAAACCCTGGGATAGCGTGCTCCAGCCCCACAAAGACTTTATCTTGAACATAATGCATCTGAAAGTACAGACAACATAATAGCATAAATGTTTAAATTACTGCTACTGAAAGGGAAGTAAAGACTAATATAGTTATGGATTAATGTAAATTTTAAGGTGGTTTCATGGTGGCATCTTACTTCATTAAAACTACAAAAGGTAATTGTCTTACCCCTGACTGAAAGTGTGGTTTGTGATGGGTCATGGGGGGCAGTGAGGGTGGAGTCGGGTTGTGCTGCTGGTAAACTGTGACTGAAGCCCCACTGGGTGAGAAGGACGACGATGACGATGAGGCAGTTGCAGCCTTCACTACACCATTGGTGATTATTTCTTTGATTCTATTGACAGCTCCTAGAGAGTCAGGAGCAACAATAATTAGTCCAATTGCAGTTTATATGAAGACATATTAATTACTGATTTAAACTATGACAAAATACTGACTGTCAACAAGCTCTCTTGTCTGCCCTTGGACATGAAGGTACAGAGGTCTATCACTGTATAGAAAGAGAAGAAGCAAGGTTTTGTTAATACAGCAGTGTGGTACATCCAAAAAAGTAGTTTCATGATTTGGTACAAATACAATAAGAGACATCACCCTGGGAGAGCTTTGCTTTTCTCCTCTGCTGTCATATAACGCCCTCTGGTTGAAACTGCAGCACCACTAACTTTACTGATCTGGAGATCAACCATGTGAAAGACACAAAACATATAAATTATTAATATATAAATGTGTTGGTAAAATTAAATCTAAGTAATGATTGTCCATATTTTTGCTGACTTCATCTTGCATTTGCCCACGCGTCAGGAGATTTCGACAGGTTATTGGGACATCGTTGATCTCAACCTCTGCTACGACCAGGTCGTCTTTGGCTTTTGTTGGGACTGGAGGCTTCCCGGCACCCACAACCTGAGTAAGGAGCCGAGGTAAACAAATACTGGAGGAAAACATGTGGAGCATTTGTGGTAAAAGTACTAATTTTGCAACTGATGCTTTCAACCCCATTAGGAGTCACTTAACATTTCAAATAAACAAATTGAGATGCATAGACACTAAGAGTTTTCAGCAGATAGCTTTTTGTGCCACAACATAATGATAGAAATGGAGAATACTTATACACAGTGGTAACATTGTTTCAGCTCCAATGTCCTTTGACAACCAGGGCTAACTATGAAGTCATATTTCTCTCCGGCTTATCAGAAACTCTGTGCAAACTTAATATTAATGGGGTTATGCGTCAAGGTAAAATCTAAATCTCATTAATTTGTCATCAAATTGATCCTGTTAATAATACTGTTAATCTAGTATTGCCAAAATTCAGTCGGGTCAACTGATTTGCAAAACAAATAAAGAGATATTAAACTGTTGTTTTACCGTGGTGTTGATGTTACAGTAATAATTCTAGTGTTTGACTAATTTCTATTGTCTCTTGATTGAAGCTCCATTCATTAAGGCCACCTAACCGAAATAAATGCACTCCACCATTGTCCCATCCTGACAGGACCAAAGCGGAAATGGCAGTCCTGTGTGTGCGCTGATAAAGGTAGCTCACAGGCTGTATGATGTTCATTTTAATGACTTCTTTACCTTGTCAGGGAGTCCCGGAGCTCCTATCTGTGAAGGCTTGAGTTTGCCCTTGGCCACCAACATGGCATTAATCTTGGCAGCCACCGCAGCGGCAGCATCCAGAGCTCCGGTCGGTGCAGACTCACCCTCTCCCATCCCACCGGGACCGGACCTGGGACCGGACCCTGGACCGGGCTGGTCCCATTTACTGCGGCGACTGAGATGGCAAATAAGATATAATGAAAGCGGGGAGACAAAACGGAGCGTGTGATTAACGATCGAGCTTTTATTTCCGACACAAACCGCCCAACAACAACAACCTGCGATTAACCGAAAACAATGGCCATGTTATTGTTGGAGTGAAGAAATTACACTTTGAAGCTTTACTTGGTTTTCCCCAATATTCATGTATCATTATGTTTCGTGTAAACACACGTCCGGATACATCTTTCTTCTTATTGACATGAAACAAAAGAAAGGTAGCTCCGACCAGCAGCGGTCCGACAGCAGTCCGCCATGATTCCATAAACTGGCAGCGTCAGCTAGCTTAGTGGGCTAACTGACAGCATCTGGACGGTCGCTCCAATTCAACAGAAAAATACACAATAACTCCCGTTTGAGACGCTCACCCGCCGTTCTGGGTCCCACAAAATGACATTAATATCCTGTCTAGCTTTGTTCCTGGCCGCAAAGAAAAGCGTGAAGGACCGACCGGTCGACTCCGGCACAGCTAACAGTATTTTGGGCTCCAGCTTCGTGCTGCTGCGCCGTTTCCGCCTCCGGTTAAACTTGTTTCTGGCAATAAAACCACAAGAGGACGCCAGATACTAACATGTGTTTGTTTTAAATTTCATCAAAAGAAAAAGAAGAAAGTTTGATGTGTGATGCCTCTGCTGCCTCACCTGAGGCTTTCATCAGTTCACCATCATCCCCGGTGAGTTCCCCCAGAGGAGGCGATCGTGTGTCCGCTGAAGGAGGACGGCTGAGCCGCAGGACAAGCTGCAGGTCCGAGGGCAGGCCGGGACATCCAGACTGAGACATCCAGGCCGGGACATCCAGACTGGGACATCCAGACCGGGACATCCAGACTGTGACATCCAGACTGAGACATCCAGGCCGGGACATCCAGACTGGGACGTCCAGGCCGGGACGTCCGGGCTGGGACATCAGGGCTGGGACATCCAGGCTGGGACATCCAGACTGAGACATCCAGGCCGGGACATCCAGACTGGGACATCCAGGCCGGGACATCCAGACTGAGACATCCAGGCCGGGACATCCAGACTGTGACATCCAGGCCGGGACATCCAGGCCGGGACATCCAGACTGGGACATCCAGGCCGGGACATCCAGACTGAGACATCCAGGCCGGGACATCCAGACTGTGACATCCAGGCCGGGACATCCAGGCCGGGACATCAGGGCTGGGACATCCAGGCCGGGACATCCAGGCCGGGACATCCAGGCCGGGACATCCAGGCCGGGACATCCAGGCTGGGACATCCAGGCCGGGACATCCAGACTGTGACATCCAGACCGGGACATCCAGACCGGGACATCCAGACCAGGTAAGTCTCAGGAATCACGCTGCTTGTTCATATGTGAAGCTTAATCTTGGGAAATGCACGTCCCATGTGTCAGGATTTACTTTATTCATTGGCTTGTGCTTGGTGTGACACTTGTTTAACCTTCTGTATCAATGAAAATGGCAGCAAAAACACAAAAGTGTAAACTTGTGTTTTGCTAACTTGTCTGGGATGTTTTGTGCATGAACAATTGAAGACTAGTTGTAGTACTTTTAAACTATGGTACTATCACAAGTTCTTTATCGACTGTTAGTACAGTATTTTTCCTATTAGCATTATTGCAGCATTATGAAGTGAAAACATAAAAAAATTAAAAGTAAATAGGTCATATATATATACAATGAATCTGAAAACAAGATCTGTCCATGGAATTTTAAGGTGACTTGTTTTCTATAATTGTTTGGATCATTGACGTCTCTTTGGCAAAGAGGTTACAAGCTAAAAGCCTTCCACATCTACCAGTGTGAACACAGCTGTCAAGCTGTAAGCTGACAATGTGCTCTGCGAAGAGAACCAGAACCAGAACCAGAACCAGAGCCTGAGCCACAGGCCCTGGTTCATACTAAAGACTGTCAGGGATCCACATCCCTGTCTGCTCTCATGTATTCGGTTACTCTGAGTAAATCTGGCAAGTGTTCAGTTTCTGACCACCTTGGAGCTCAGAGACACAGCCAAGAGGTGCAGGTTTCTGTGGAAGGTGAGAGCTCTCTGTGGGGGAAACATGGATCAACAGATTGAAGAACCAGAGGCCCTATTTGAATTTCTTTTGTACTGTGCTGCAGGGTGTTGAAAACGGTCTGCAAAACTCTGTTTTCATGAGTTTGATTAGGATCAAGGTCAGTCGTGTGTGCGTAAGCGGAAATGGCTTTTGTCTTTAAAAGGATCCGTATTAGTTTCCATTTGCAACACTAGCTTTGTTCATGCTCATCTATTGGTGCCAAGTTATTTTTACATTTTTTTTTTATTTATGAATGAAGGTACTGCTGCGGCAACTAAATACCTTTTCTACTGTTTTAAGTTTTCAGTTGTGTCTTTACTGAACTAATTGACTCAAGTAGTGAGTAATCTTGAGTTTTCAAAAAATCTATTTTCGTGATTTTACATGTTTTAGTGTTCACATTTTGTACATTCCGTTTCCTCGATCTAGCATTTTAAATTCAAAATCTTGCCTCTAAAACGGTCAAAATTCGAATAAATTTAATTTTGTCCTCGAGACTGAGTGAAGAGCTTATTCTGCTGTGGTGGCCCCTAAAGGTGGGAGGTGCCCTGTCCTCTGGGGACACTGTAACTAGGATGGGTCAGTTACCGGGCCATTTGAGCTGGAACTTCAATCTCTATAAAGGCGGACAAGTGGATGGACATGTTGTGTAACAGAGAAAGAGGGAACAATTGCAGCCATTTTATTTAACTATGAAATCTTTAACCAGAGCTGAAAAAACGTGCAACTATATAAGCTTTCATGTTTGTACAACAACAGTATTACCCCAAAAGGCTAACTGAGTTAAAGTACTTGTCTGAGGAACAGAATTATTAATGTGGCCGTACTGTCACACAGGAAAATATGCAGACTGAGTGAAAATAAATTTGAATGTTTATGACATATTGACTTATAAACCTTTTTTTTTTCTTTCCATAAGGAAACCATTTTCTTCATTTGGCAGTGTGGCGGTTGTGAGGTGTTTAGTGGGAGAATCATTCGTTCATTCATTCATCTTCAACTGCTTATCCGTTTCTGGATCGCAGCGGTTGCTGGAGCCAATCCCAGCTCACATTGGGCGAGGGTGGTGGAGTCCATTGCGGGGCCAACACACAGAAACAGGCAGAGGAACAACCTGAGTGGGAGAATGAATATTGTCAAACTTTGGTTTGCTCACAGATTCATCCCTTTATTTGTCCTGCAGATGGCAGTCTCATTTTAACTTTTTATTTTTCTACCTCACACATGTAGTGATGTGCCATTTTTACCCGTTGAACCAACCAGTTTAAAGCCCTAACTTTACTATCTTGAATTAAACTTTGAATTTATCAAATATTCAATTAAATCACTCATAGCAATACCATGGCAATCCTTTGTGTAGAATGCATCGAAGCCATAAAAGTTTTTCATCTGTTGTGCTGGAAACATGCTTGCCATTTTGTTTTTCTTGAAAATGCAGAAAACAATCAACCTAATCTAATGAATTAATGTGTCACTAAATCAAAGAATCAACTAATCTCTTCAGCTTTAACACAGTGTCATAATAATGCATAATGTCCCTGCTTAGCCATGTTCCTCCGTGCATGAACCAACCAAAGGGTTCAGTTGAGTTAGGAGTCAGATGGTCAGAGGTCAGGGCAGCTCTGACGCCTGAGTTGACGGGGATGGCTCTGGAGGAGGAGGCATGAAAGGACGGAGAAACAGTGAAACACAGGCAGAGCAAGAACGAGCGAGAGAGGTAGACGTGCCATATTTACTGTCTTTCCTCGTAAGAGCTGAAGTGCGAACGGTAATGCGTATGTCAGTTGATGTAACCTCCGGCCTTCCCGGCCCACAAGCCTTGGTCTGGCCTGATCCTGGCGGCTGACACTGTGGTGTGAAGTCAGAGGATGTGCTGGGGAGGAGGGTGCCTCCGTGTGGGGTTACCATGGGCTGAACAAAGAAACACTGTGTGTCTAGTTTCAGTGTTTGTTGTCAAACCAGTAATTGCAAGCAGTTTTTATTTTTATATTGTGTTCACTACGTGTGCCACCATTGTGAAATTTGAACTAATACATTTGAAAGATGCGGCTGTGATTTGACAAACGTTAAAAGCTCGAAGATGAATGATAGTTTTTGTCATTCATAATTCTAAAATGTGCAGTGAACTTCATAAACATTAACTTCATCGAAGGTGAGACCCTGCTGAGGAATAAATATGTAGGGGACACAGAAAGTGCAACAGCGATGAAAAATGATTAAGAGAGGAAAAACAGATGGGAAGATTGAATTTTACAGAAGGCAGGCAGAGGAGGAGTGCAAAGGGAATCTTTTTTGTGTATGTCTGGAGAGAATGGTAGCCTCTTATACACCTCACAGCGGGAATTTGGCCCAGGCTGCAGCCTCGTCTCGTCTAAGCAGTGGGGTGCTTTCCTGAGTGGGCTGCCCAGGGGAGGGGCACCTGCAGCAGCCTCAAACACTGGTCAAGAAGAGAGCCTTGCGGGCGGGGTGAGGGGTACTGGAATGGAAAGATGCATGGCAGTTCCAGGAAAAGGACATGTGCTGATTTTATGAAATTCTCAGGTAGAGTGATGCTCCCAAAAGGAAATATTTGGCATTGTGTTTTCCCCACGGACCGGTGAGGAGGACACTGCCTGAATCCGAAGCTTCTGCTGCTCAGGAGGACAAAAGTTATGATTGGAGCAAGTTGGCCAGTGCTGGCAACTACTAATACAAACAACACAGAGTTTATAGATCAGCCAGTCTGCCAACTGAGACAATATTTTCCATCCATTTGGTTGGATTGACCAAACACTGTGTATTTGAGGTTTATCAAACACTCAGTCATCCCCGCTGACCTGAGGCACGACTTAATCATCTGATATATTGAGTTTTAGAATACACAGACACCCAAAAGCTGTCCATTTCGACAACTCCAAAAATTGAACAACCTCTCTGTGCTTTAATATCCACACTACCGCGATATGTATTTTTTGGATGAAATTCATCTTTACACAAGATACACCCTCCATCTCTTGTGTCATTATGGTATGACCCAGGGGTTCAAAAATCACCCACATCATACGAGGGCTTCTGATTCAAAGTTTATATGAAACTACTTCTTGTCTCCAAGAAATTCCATTTAAATGGACAAATGTGCTGTGAGAGGGCCTCAGTTGTCTGTGGAAGGTGAATGGATATTGCATTAACTTCACAACAGAAGCTCCCCCTGTGGTGTGACCGCACGAGGCTCCAGATGATAACTGCAGTGGGAGCATTAAGCTCAGAGGTAACCAGGCCAGGTAAATGGAAACACATGGCAGGCAGCATCGACTACAGAAGGGCCTTACAGCCGCAGAAATAATGGCATCACAGTAGAAAGAAAAGCACCACATCCTTTGACAGATGCTTTTGGTATGTGTTTCTTCAACCTGTTGGTTTTACCATGGCAGTCAAGCCTTGCAGGACTTCTAAGGAGCCCCTATGCTTTTCCCCAACGAATGTTCCTACATGTCATCAATTTATACACATTGAAATAAATCAGACTTCACGTAACCCATGTCTCGTTTTATGTTGAATTTAAAATGAAATCACCTTAATAAGTCAATAAGAGCATGTACCCATAGACGTTACTGAATGTCTAGTCAAAACATAGTTAATGGAGCTTAATGATCCTTCTGTGTGATTCAGGTGGGCAAAGAAAAGCACTATTGCTGAGATATGTCACTTGAGATTGGATCTTAACGACCAGCAAAAAAAAAAACCAAAACAAAAAAAAAACCGTAAGGGATTAGTGATGCTTCTCCCTCTCCTTTCCAGGACTCTGTGGTTTTATTATCAGAAATCTCTTAAGTCTCTTTTTCATAAGCACAATATTTCTCAAAGATAATTACTGGTAGATTTAAATGTGTAATGGGTACCAATAAAAGAGAAAAAAATGGATCTCTAGTGTATTTTGGGGAAAAACTTTTTTTTTTTTCCTCCAGTTTACACCAAATTGAAAGTCACAATAGTAGGGTCAAGTTCTTCAACTGCACCGCCTCAGTACCAAATAAATAAATAAATGGCACGTTTCTGACCAAAGCACCATGTTCATGTGATACCACCCCACCCTTTTTGTCCCATCTTCTCATCCCATCTTTACTCCTCTCTGTCAAACAACAATATTTGCTCAACTGTGTCAAAGAGCAGCAGGGTTTGCGATACAGTACAGTGCAGTCTTTGAGTCGGACAGTCAGAGACAGCCCGTTGCTACAGAGATTCACAGAAACACCAGCCAGCAAGAATATAAACAAGAGCAGGAAAACCTGCAAGAGTTGCTGACACACAAACCAACGAGAATGTGAATGCAACGCAAAGACCCGAAGCAGGTTTTATTCTTTTTTTTTTTTTTTTTTTACGGGGGGTGGTTATACACCAAAGTGCTTCACTTCACCTTACTTTTATTCCTTATAGCTGTCGTGCGTGGTCTTTATTTGCTTTATTTGCTTGGCCAAAGTAACATTCAGTAACACAGCAAATTACAGAAAGCATACTCTTCATACAAGGCTATATTATTTGCATCAATATAAACATCAATTACACTCAAGACAAGAGAAGGCCATGCCAAGCAATGCATGATTGATATTAATTATACATTTTTAAACCCAACATGCAGGTCGTGGTTATAAAAAGGGGAATCGTTTTAGATGTGTCAGGGGTCAGGGGAAGCAAGCAAATGGCTCTTGACCTGCTCAGACATAATTAATCACATCAACAAACAATGTCTCAGAAAAATGTCCCAACAAAGCCCAGAACAGTTACAACCAGTTGTTTAAAGACAACATTTTCTTTGACGTTTCTCTGAAGCCAGCAGAAGTGCATCAGGGTTTTTTCTGGAAATAAAACTCTGCTCTTCTATTAACCAGATGTTGTATTAACCAGACAATTGCTATAGAAATAACAAGGATTACCATAGTAACCACTTGTGTAAAAATGAGATTGTATTACATCGCAGTCACAATTATAATATATAGATAAACATTTGGAACCATATTTTGCATGTAAACTTGTTCACTGCAGGTATTGGAGAATTTTCTATAATCACCAAAGTTTTTAAACCTAAATTCGATAATACATTATAGACATTGTTGTTTATTTTTGGTAACTCAAATATCATTACTATTTAATCTCCTAATAGGAAATTTTGTTCATTCGCAAAGCATTTACACAAAGTGCTATCATTCTTATCATTCTGTTTCCTAATTTCAGGCTAAAGCCTAATCAATGGTCTTTGGTACCATAAAGCATTCATGTAAAGTACTTCTTAAAATGTTTGCATACTGTTAAGAACACTTATATGTACACATTCACATTGTCTCTATAATTAACACACACTGCACCACAGAACTACTGCAATGGGCTGCTCTTGCGGCAGAGCAGATTTGCTGATGTCTGCGTCTGCCGGTTGCGTCTTCCTTTTCCAGTCAATAGAGTGTAGAAGAATGGATTCACACAAGAGTTTCCGTAGGTCAAACTTGTGAGGATACGGTTCACAGTCACCTGTGTTCCGACTGGCACCGTTCGCAGCATGTCAGGCTGGTACAGAGGCAGAAGTTGCCAGATCCAGAAAGGGAGAAAGCAGGCCCAAAACGCCAGGACAATACCCAGGATGAGGAGCAGGACTTTTGGTTTGGGAGCGCGGGGGGGACAAGCAGTGCTACTTCCAGTGGCCCATGCAGGCCGGGTCTGAGACACCCAATAAAGGCGTCCCAGAGTGGCATAAAGTGCTCCAATGGCCAGCCCAGGACCAAGGATGCTGGTGCAGAACAACACACTCAGATAGGCCTTTGAGCTTTGCTCATCCCATGCTGGCACACACAGCTGGCCCTCCTGGTTCTCACCATCTTCGAGGTGCAGGGTGATCATCATAGGCAGACTGAGAGCCACAGCCAGTCCCCATGCCAGGCCTACACGCAGCAGGCCAGAGGAGTTGGAGGAGGAGGTGTGTAGAGGGTGAGCCACAGCCCGATAACGGTCTAGACTCATGGCAGTGAGAGTGAAGATGGAGGCATGCATGGTGAGGAGGTCCAGGCTCAGCAGGAGGCGGCAGCCCACCTCACCAAAAGCCCAACCAGATGCCAGACTGTCGTACACAATGAAGGGAGCAGTGAAAAGGTAGAGCAGATCTGCAAGAGCAAGGCTTAGCACCTGGAGGTGAAGAGAGGAGGAGGACGAGGAGGAGGACATAGGGGAGGTGGAAGGGGAAGAGGAGTTGGCAAGGCAGAATGGTAAGGGTACTCTAATTATGCAGCAGGCCGGCCCTGTTCTATGCCTTCTGCCTCTCTTGCGCCTCAGTAGAAGGCCTAATGTGTAGAGGTTTCCTGTAATGCCCAGCAACGAGAGGAGGGAGAGGAGTGAGCAGAAAAGAGCTGTTGATGCCAGGCTTGGTGATGGAGAGATGGAAGGAGAGGAGGAGGGCACAGAGGCATTGTTGGTGTCAGGGTAGGTGTATGGGGAAGGTGGAGGCAAAGAACTTGAGAGGTCCATAATGTGACGTTTTGAAAGTTATAGAAGAATGCAACAAAGAAGCGTTTAAAAGCCTGCTTCAGAAGTAGAAGTTGCAGTTTAAGCAGAAACAGAGAGGGGGGAGGTAAAGTGGGGTAGATGGAGCCAAAAGGAAAAGAAAATCAGATGGAGAGGACAACAAAACCATATTTAATTAGTTTTTATCACAATTTTCTGTTTTTTGGGGGACAAGAAAACAAAAGCACAACAGTAATGTGGAATAATACTAGTAATAGTAATTTATGTATATTTGCTAACACTAGTTAAAGTAAACAAAATCATATAACATGTAGAAATGAAAATGTCAGCTTAACCAGGACCATTTATTTTTTTTACAGAAACAAACTATGGTTGGCATGGCCTTTACAGTTTTATAGGTTCCCAGTGAGCCAGGGGAGACTGTCATGGTTTTAGTAAAATAATTGGATTTTCAGTGTGGGAGGGCTCCAGTTGAAGGCTGTAAATTTGAAACGTCTAAAGGTTTGATCCTTCTTAAGGCCAGCAGCTGGGCAATAGTAGGACCCAAAAACATATATATATATATATATATATATATATATATATATATATATATATTATTTATTATTATTTTTTTTAATAACATTTTTTTTTTGGGGGGGGGGGGGGTCGTAATATTATACTTTTTCGTGCAGCAGTATTTTGGACAGTAAGTCCAATCTTGCTACTCCAGGAGGAAGAACTATATTATGGCGTTCGGGTGTGTGGGTTGTGATAATGGGCTGATCCTACTCTTCCAAGACTGATGATTTTGTCGAGAAATGTAATCTACATTCGAAAGCAGACAGAACTGGCCAGTATGAAACATGAGGACCTAGGCGACCTCGAGGTTAAGAGCCACTGTTGAACTGTGGAGGAGCAGCCAAACCCCTGCGGCGCAGCGTGCCTCAATACATTACCACCGACTCCTCTCAAAAAACAGCTGTGGTAGAGACTTATTTATGTCAAGGTCCTGAGAATCTGAAACTTATCATTTACATCCGTTCAGCTCAACTCTTTTAATTAGCTGTGGGATATGTGGCCATTTTCACAAATGATTAAAGGCCCATACATTTTAAAATGGACCAATAATTCAGTTTTGTCATTGAACATTAGCAATCTGATTCAAAATCCCATTTGTAGAGCATGCTCTTCAAAAATAGCTATAATAAATAGAAGGCCAGGAATCCACGAAGTCTGTAAAGAACATGACATAGAGGTTGCCTAGGGAAAATAAAACAAGAATCTTTTTCAATGCTAAAGAAAAATAACTATTCGCAACAGGCCTGTTATCCTCACGGTATTTATGTAGACTCAGCCATTAATTCTCCAGATGTGTTTTCTCAAACTTACCATAGAAGAATTCAATCCCAGATACCGTGAAAATAATATTCCAGCAGTTTTTGTGGCGAAAAAGTAAATTTTCCATTTTAAAATCTTCTGTTGTACATGTGTTGTCACAAAACCATCACCTCTGATCACTTGAAGCACAAAATTAGGATTATCTGTCTTCAGCAGGAGTAGGTGGTGTAGGTATGAACTGATAATCTTCCACCAAACTTTGTGATCTTATTGCCGCTGCTTGTTATGTCCATTCCTCAGTAAAGCTCTGTCTCCTCAGCTCAGTCTTTGATGCGTCTGAGTCAAAGGCAGAGGAGTGTGTGTGAGTGGAAAGGGGGTGGGATGGGATGCTGAGTGCAGGGGCCAATCCTCCATGGGACAGATATATATATATATATATATATATATATGTTGTGTTGCACTGGCCCAGGGAGCCCACTTGGGTGAATTAAAGTTGCTGTTTTTTCTCTTTGTCACTATTAATTGAAAACATTGCTTAGACAGAATATATAACCGTCCAAATTGATTGCAAATGCATTTTGACCCTCCAACAGTTAATAGCCATTAAAAAGACATTGGATCAGTCTATTTTGGTCCCATTAAAAAGGTTTGTGATATAAATCTGTCTGTAAAGTTTTGAGAAACAATGTGAGAAAACATCTTTTAAACACTGACTTCATGATTATTGCTGTTTTCCCATTTCAGTTGCTATGATTTATGACAAAGAATTAGTATGCCAGTCCACAGTTTTGCTGGGCATAGGCATGGGAATTTAAAAACAGAAAAAGTTAATATTTGTGTCTGTTTTAAATTCCTTTAGCCACTCTTAGTCGGATTTACTGTAAGTTGATCACGGTTTAATGATTCTCTAATCATTGTTATGCCTTTGAACCAAACATAAATCTCACTGTGTACCCACTGCAAAGTCTTTCCATGAAAGTCAGGAGTCTGACTAACCATAAAAGGTATTTCAACATCATATTTTGGCAAATAATCAGATGCTGTGTAAGTCATTGATACGGCCTCTCCTTTAAGGTTTAAAAGTTCCCAATTTATTCTGAGGAATGTGTGTAGAGGAAATTGTCTTATTCAGCAAACCCCTAAATTTTGTCAGTAGTACTTAGACAATTGATCTGAGATGTCCTTTTGGACTCTTGTTTGGATCATTACAGGCATTGGTGTGCATGTGAAGTAAGGAGGTTAACATGATAAGGACAGTGTATGTTTGATTCTTGAGTCAAGTAGACTGGACTGTCATGGCAAATTCATAGACTTGAACCACAGACACAGCAAGTCTGTAAAACGCCATGTCTGGTTTACTGTGACTTGGATCATATTTGTGTTAACGGGTCTCGTTTTTTTTGCTGACAAGATGAGAAAAGTAAGACAATCTAAAAAAAACTATAAATAGCAGTTGATTCTTCGACAATGACTGAATATGACTCTCAAGAGTTTAGACCCTGTGCAGCAAAGATAGAAAAGCCAGTGTATGACTGCTGTCATTTCATGACACGCTGCAATTCAACTCTGGCTCAGTGTCAATACCACATCAGCTCATGTTCAGTTACATGGCATCTCACTCCCCAGCAAGAACTGTGTACAATCACATTTAAACTATGGAGGATATTAATTATCAGTATTCTTGCCCATATCAACATTTTTCCACGTCACTCACAGACTGACTTTAAGGTCCGAAAGCATCACTGAATAAATGGGTCTTTCAGCAGTTATCAAAAGCAACTTACAGTTGCCTGTTATCCGCTGAGTTGTTTTTGGCCCAGCGGTTGTGGAGCCCACAGCTGTGGTTAGCCTGCTTCAAGAGGCTGAACAACTTGGAAATTATTTAGTTGTGACTAGCCAGTAAAAGGTGTGGGCTATGTACCTCGTGGAGGTAGTGGGGAGCCCATGTTGGCTATTTCATACACATAGTGGTGTACATAGGATAGACAGAGACAGGCAGTGTGTGTGTGTGTGTGTGTGTGTGTGTGTGGGGGGGGGGGGGGGGGGGGGAACATACCTATCCCTGTGGGGTGTGAGGAATTTGAACAAATACCTGGCACAGGCATGCCAAATTAGGAAAGAGGTGGGGAGGTGGGGCACAGAGACATGTGAAACACAGGCTTCCTCATACATGCAGGTATAACCACTTCTTCTCTACTGAAAATAGAGGTGGTGGCATTATTAGGTGCCCTCTCAGTATCACATACATTCAGAGGTGGAAAGGAGGAGAAAGATGATTATTAACTGTGAAAACAGACATTGTTCTTGATGTTCTGAACTTTGTGCAATTACCCTCAGGCCACACTTATTTATATGATATAATATCTCCAGTTAAACGTACATATCAATATAATATTCTTCATCTTCTTTTATCCAAATGTCTTCATTTTATTTTAGCTGTGTGCATGTCAGTTTCTTTTATAATTGTCACGTCTTATCTGTACTGTTATGTTTAGTGTTTTTAAAGCATTAACTTGAAGAGCATGTGTAATCTCATTATTATCAATATAATGACAGTAAAGTTTTCTATTTCCCTTTGTATTTGGTATTGAATAATGCTTAACTTTAGAATGCAAAAAAAAAAAAAAAATTGAGGGGGCTGAGTTCTGTGCTATTTATTTGTCTTTGTCCAAATTTATCAATCTCAGTCTGTGAAAACACATTATATAATTTTTAATTACATTTAGCTATGGTCTTTGTTCCAGAGCATGTGTTTGCCTCTATTATTCATCCACATCAATCTTAAATATGCAAATATGCAGGGTGTGAAGATGACGGCCCTGAGAAATGACTTATGTGCTCATTTGCTTTTCTGTGCTGTTATTGCAACTGTTGTGGTCAAAGTTGTTTTAGTTTTGGTTCGTTTGAGCAAAAGACAAAAATAAATAAATGAATAAATTGATGAATCAATTTGCTTTCTTAAAAACAAAGCAATAGACAGAACAAGGAAATATGGAATTAAAAATAGTGCTATTCTGTAGGTTGCAGCTTTTTTTCATTGGAATCCAAAACTATTCAATTAATTGAGTGACCATTTCAGCTAAATTGGATGTAGGATCTAACTGCTACGTTCAGTCAATAGATTCTTAGTTTTAATATTTGTCTAGCTAATGGAAAGAGAGCACTCCAGAACAGCTTCTATGTTGCTTCATCACAGTGGAAACAGTTACAGAATATGACTATGGATGGTTTATATTCTATCTATCCTTTGCACTAAACTGATCACACAAGTTGTGTGTTGGTTACATTAAGAGATTTTCTGCTAGATATTCTGGTGTTTCAGCACCTCAAGTGTCAAGATATCATGGGGCCAAACGCTCCCTGAGATGTCAAGAAGTTGAGTGTGT
This sequence comes from Echeneis naucrates, assembly GCF_900963305.1. Taxonomy (NCBI): domain Eukaryota; kingdom Metazoa; phylum Chordata; class Actinopteri; order Carangiformes; family Echeneidae; genus Echeneis; species Echeneis naucrates. Next base: position 15,513,153 of record NC_042516.1, read on the forward strand.
AAAAACAGAGAGAAGCTTGAGATCAGACCCGCACTGCCTTGAAAAAACAGTCTTTATTATTCTGTATATCTTCATCTATTTGTGCAGCACACCCAAAAGACGGGGCTGTAACATGTCTAATCAGTGGGTAGTCACAGTATGACGAACGTCCAACCTACAAACACTAACAGCTCCCTAACCTTTTCCTGGCTGTCCTTGCTGTCTTTGTTCATTTCATTAATTAACTTATCCATTTCTGAGTAAACTGACTGACAAATTGCCTGCCGGTTGATCGTCTGAGTATCGTAGCCTTGATTAAATGGGTGGACATTTTTGTGGGTGACAAACGGTTGTTGGACCAGGCTGATTCACAACTTGTGATGAGTTATTGATCCCCCTCCCACACTGCCTGTCTGTCTTTGTGGTTGTGCATCAAAATGTTCCTGTTCCCTCAATTCAAAGCTTCTAGTCTATTTTTGATACTCTACTATGGTATTAGTGTTCATATATTGTCTTGTAAATACATTTTACACATAAAAACAACATATTTTAAAAAGATGAGCAACAACTCATTGGTTCCAGATGCTGAATAGTGAATGTTTTCTAATATTGTTTTCTGCATGATAATGAAGTCAACATCCATCAATGTCAGATGAAACAATACATGCATTTTTGTTGTTTGATGAAATTCCAGATACCCAAAAAATTATCAAGTAAATGAATTGCTGCTCTCTGCACTGGAAAACATCAAGTTAGGTCTTATGGTCCTGTGCTCTTGAACTGATTCAGCAATATTATTGACCTAAAATTATCTATTTTCTTGTGAGGTAGTTTTTATTGAATACAGGCTCATGTCTAAGGGCAGACACCACATATTGAACCAATATGCACGTAGCCCTGAAATCACAGAGCATTAGATTTGGATCTTGTGTGACCATGACAAAATCTGGAACCTGTTATAGGACGCTCAGCCTAGGCTTGCTGCTGCATCTGCAGAAATAAGATCAGTCTTTCACAGAACGGCCCATTTGGAACATTATCACAGCAGCAGCATCTACTCAGCCTGCAGGGAAGTGAACCTTCTACATGTTTTCCAAGCAAAGTTGTTTGGTAATATCTTATCCTGCTCTGAATAGATTTATGAAATATACAATAAAAAGACCAAAATCATACTTTCATTTCATAGACAACATATTAATATTAAAATCCATGTTAGATCCTCCCAGGTAAAAAGCACATTTCTGCTGAAAAAGTATTTCTATTTCTATAGAATGAGGTGTGTGCCCAGGTATTGTTTCTCTCTGTGTTTAGCATTTTTCTGAGCTGTAAAGCACCCTGAGGCGTGAAAACTGCTCCTTTAGCATCTGCACAGCAGCTGATTTGAAATCTTGGCTTGTAATTAGAGCTCCAAAAACCAGGTGCATGGCCCCAGGTCAATTTGTAACTAGTGACCAGTCTAGAATTAAAACTTTCAAGTCCCAAATTGATGCACAGTTTTTAAACGTTATCAGGGTCACTGGTTGATACAAAAATAGTTTCAACCTGCCCACTGGTGGCAGAGAATCAGTATTGCGCCGCCACAATCTGCAATCACAGTTGGCTAATTATACAACATCATGATTGTTTACAAACATAAGAGCTTAAAACCTGGAGTCTCTAGAATAAGCAAATTATACTGATTCACTGCTGCAGATGTTTCCTGTAAGTGATAAAAATTTAAGTCAAGTAAGCAACTGTTCCAGCTTCCAAGTTACTGTTAAATGGTACATTAAATGGTTCATTGTAAATGCCATTGCATGAAAGTAACCCATGATCGAAGCTAAACAATGGAAATGTTGGCTAACTTTTGAGTTGCTAGAAATGAGCGCTGGTGGTTTTACACATCATTACTAGTAAAACAAATAAAAAGGATAGTTTTGTCCCTGATGCACATATTTCTCATTGCTTGTTTTAGGCTTCAACAACTGCACGTTTTACCACAATCAAATGAAGTCAGGCATTATTTACACATGGATGCTCATAGTGAAACACCGTTTGCTATATTTTCAAAGTATTTTTTCTTATTTTATAGGGAATTAAGCATTTGCAAGATAGAAAGCTGTGAGAGAGAGTGGCTTTGGCATTAATGCATCTCAACCTTCGAGCCTATGAAGCACACTTAAAATTGGGTTGGCGCAAACATACATTAGCTTTATTTGAATCGAGGATTTCACAGTTCATGCTCACGACTTTAAACCCTCAGTTAAAGGCAAGTGTAAGTATGCTACAAAAAAGAAAATGCTTTGACCCAACTCTCATTCGAAGAATACACATATCATCAGCTGAGTTGCCAAGCAGCTCTTAAATGTTTTCCAGATACTCTTCAGTGATGTATGGATTCGCTGAATCTAGTTTTACTATCCCAACAATCAGTCTGTCACTGCAGCAGAAAAAAATAATCCAGGAGAGCTTTTGGACGCCTTCTTTGTCTCGTTATTACCTTAACAGAAGCAGGTATAAAGTGATTTATGCTATTTAACGTATCCAGTTTTCCAATCTTCATTAAAGTCATCGTGGCCCTTTGAGCATTCACATATACTGACATCATGCCTTCCACATCACATTCTCTCTCCCTCTTTCTCTGCTGCCCCTCCTGGACAGTTTTCCACAGGTCAATTACAATTTGTGTTTTTACTCAAACACTTATGCAATTTAAAACGGCACAACAATCTATGTGACATTGACTAGATGTATTTATGTTAACGCATTTTACATGCTAACAGACTGAGATTATCCACCAAGGTCTATATTGTTTCATTATTCTGTGCAAGGTGCTTTGCAAATATCCAAATGTTTACACGCTGTTATCGGATGCAGCTGATTGTTATGGCTGCTGCTGCATGTCACTTCTCAGCACCTAAGAAATGACTTCAATCTGATCCTTATTTCCATAGAATGACTGAGCTCATGACATCATAGGTCATTTCTTGGGCGCTTTAACTGAGATTAATTCAGATTAAGTATTAGTAAACACACACTGTCACTCTCTCCCCCTCTCTAGTTCTCCCTTCCTCTCAGCACGCACACACCATCATTGGCCACTTTGTCTCTATCTGTGTGTCTCTGTCCTTCATTTTTGAATTTACATTCAAATTGAAATTGGATTTATTGGCTTATTATAAGAGTAGAATAGTATCCCTTGACTGTGTTGGATCAATTTATTTTGGACTTAATTTCTATGAGTTTATAACAAACAAATGCAACTTTATTTGCATTTGCTAATGTAATCTTACATGACAGTTGTCTGACATTGTAAGGAGCAGAAACAGCACAAGTAATAAGTTTATAGAACAGTTGTAGAAGGTGAAATGTAAAATGTAAGCAGTTTATAATTGGCTCATAAATGTTTAAATGCATCTAGGATATAATTAACAATCATCCAGAAACATAAAAATAATTATTAACCTTGCAATATCTTTACCATTACGTAATAAAGTTATTCGGATCATTAGCCATTTATGTCACAATAATGTTAGGTAGCAGGTGATTGGTAAAAACAAAGGCAGTGTTTTTGACTGAATAAATCAATGATCTACTTGTTTTAAGCAAATGAACCGATTTATTATCGATGAATCAGTCACTGTGATATGACAAGGTCACTGTGGCCGGCAGAGAGGCGCGTGCTCGTCTTCCCACAGGGGACAGATAGAGCGACGGGAGCGAGCTCACGCTCCACCTGAGCGCGAGCGGACAGATGACGGCACTGCCAGCACGGGACGGCTCGCGCGCGGTTCTCAATCACTCCTCTTTTCTGTTTTATTTTGTTATTATTATTTAAAAAAAATATATCAACCGTTAAATTCACTAAAAAGCAGAAGTGATAGAAGCCACAGGTCGTCACATGCAGGTGAATTCATGGAGGATAAAAGAGGGTAAGGGCTGACTCCGTTTCACTCCGCAGGAAGTTATTAACTGCACTTTTGGTCAAAGTATATTTCTAATTCTTTTATTCATTTAGCCTTCATGGCCCATGGGCTGTTCGTGTGAAAAAGCAGGGGAACTCTTACTTTTTAGCCTCTGTAGTCAATCTAGAATGAATCAGACATATGTTGCAATTTTTACAGATCTTTTTGGCTTTATAGACTTTGTTATTCGGCCTTGAATGTGTTTTGTGAGAGTGAGGACGTTTATTAAAATTTTACAAAATACGTTTTTCCTTTGTGGTAAAATTGAAGTCAGAAATTCTTTTAGTTTCTGGCATAACTTGTAATGGATGAAGAGAAAGGTACTGGTGTTTGGTGAACAGTAATGAAGCAGTGACAGAGCCAGCAGATCAGCTTGGCTGGAGAGCTCGGTGTTCCCAAATGATTGAGTCTTAATCCTTTTTTGTTTTTGTAAGTTGTGAACAGATAAAAAGAAAAAAAACAAAACAAAAACACAGCTGTATTTTGAAATAGGTCTTAAAATTACGTAATGCTTGAGACAAACTATTGTGAAGCAAACGCGCTGTACACATATGTTGTGATGATTGAACTTTTTGTTGCAGTGTTACTGTGAAAATGTACAGAGCAGTGGGTTGAAGGCTGCACATGGTAACCATGTCAACACTGATGATAAAGCAACTGTAAATCAAGCATTACCTGGGTTGGGTCAGGGTTTTTCAGGGAGACACATGGGGTAAACAGGTCGGATTAAAAGAAAAAACAATTTCCCCACAGAGATCATTGAAATTTTTCTCATTCTGATTGTAAGAGGCTGCAGTTTATTCCCCAGCTGATTCTCCTTTAAAGCTTGCTGATGGTCCTCTGTTGTAGGAGTCAACTGTGGGTTTGCTAAAAATCCACATTATTGAAATATCTTGCCTCATATGTTTGCTGGTTTGTTTTTGTTTTCATTCCAGAATAAACATAATATACAGATCATGAATTCTGTTTCTTGTCAGTCCAACTTAGTATATACGTATATCCTTTTAGTATATACGTATATACATTTATATATATATATATCAGGTTATAGATTGATAGAGTATTAGGTTAGGTTAAAGAGTACAAATGAGATAAAACAGCATAATTTTAATAATGTCAGATGGAATTATATGTATCTAATTTTTTGAGATAGTGCACAGGCTGTTTTCTTAATTTGAATAGAGCTGCGCAGAGTTTTAACTGGCACGTTGCAACCAGCACCATCTTAACTCTCCTGATTAACATTTGGCCATCAGCACACAATGACCTCGCTCCCTGCTCACAGCTGAGGAAAGAACGGCAACAGAAAAACTTCAATTAGATGGAATAAGGCCTGGTGCCAAGATGACTACACACTTGTGTTTACTTTCAAATGTTTTCATAAGAGAGAGAGAGAGATTGTGTGAGACCTTGTATCTCTATCTTTGTTAGACAAAAATGAGGACATGAACAGGTGTAACCACCTGAAGCGGCTGTGAGGGTTACGTTTTGATTAATGGTTCAGGGCAGAATTTAGCTTAAATTAGATCCTGTATGTGTGTATGTGTGTGCGTGTGCGTGTTCGATGCTATGAGCCGGTGTTTGTGCACTGAATCTCCATCTCTAATGTATATGTGTGTGTGTGTGTGTTAAAAGAATGATTTTTTTGGTGCAACTGCATACCAAATTAATTGCCACTTGGATCTAATATTCCAACATTTGGCGATCAAGCCATATTTTTGTGGAAAAACTTGCTATAATTCAGTATGCTGCATTGCCTTTGACTGATTTTTCTTTTAAGCTCATAAAGCACTAATGCAGGAGTGCCGTGCTAAATCAGTGGTCCTACTCCCATGCAGGTTGTTTCTGTAAGCTGATTTCCATAGGATATCACACTAAATCCAGTGACTGCCTTAAACAGGCTAAAAATACTTGACAGACTAAAAACTTCTGGAATAGTCAGTCATTTTAAAATGAAGATGATCATGTGAAATTAAAATCCTTTAGAGACAAACTCAATCATAATGTCACCTCATAATAATGTGGATTTTATTCTCCATGATCTGATATCTATTTGTCTTTGGTGTTCTGGAGCAACTATTAGCTGCAGTTATCACAACATATGAATGACGCCACCACATCAACACTTCTCTCGGCCTTTATTGATCAGATCAGGCAAAAATCAAAAGGTAGCAGCAGTCTGTGTGTGCATTTTTCTGATATTTTCAGACTTTGCCATTAGAGTTTCCGAAACCCCTTTATGTACCCTTGACATGTTTAAAATATGCCTTCTGAAGTGAAAAGAATAGAATAACTAGTACTGACGTACTAGGCAAAATAGGCTTGAGACAGTGAGCCATGTGACACAGAGAGAGAGAGACAGAGAGACCCAATCTGTGCCCTGGTTTAAAACATCAACTAATCAATAGTAAGTATTGATTGATCTCCATATTTGCATTGTGGCTACAGAATGTAGAGGTTTGTTTTGTACTTTGTGTTCAGTGTTAATTAAACTTTACATCATCAAACCATTATTGACTCATATAAGAAGAAAAATAAACTATACTTTGAAAATAACATTATTTAAACCATTGTAAGAGCAAACCACATGTAACAGAAGAGACAAAGCAAAATGAAATACTGTAGTTTATCCAGCACCTTTTTCAATGACGCTGAAATTATGTCCTCTACGAGCCTAATCTTTCCACCTTAATATGGTCAGATAATCTGGATCGAAAGAGGCCAGAGGAGGTCCCATGGAGAGGAAGAATACACATTCAGAAACCCACAGGCAAAGAAATAGGAGACAGATAGGTGGCAGGTTAGTGTGAAGAGGGGGATTATGAATATGAATATCAAAATCAGAATTTTTGAAGATTTTGGGTTAGTGTATGTCAAAGCAGTAATAATTACCTACTTTAGGATTGATGAGAATGTTACCATCGAATAGAGTGCCACCTGCTGCTGCTCCTCGGAAGACATTAAATGAAGAGGAATTGTTTACTTGGCATTCTGAAATGTAATTCAATTGATTTAAACCCTTATAATTAGACATATTTTTATCAAGCTTTTAGCCTTATAACCTAGTCATTTGTGTGCTTGCTCAATGGCTGGTCTGTGAAGAACTGGCTGAAAAATAGTCTGAATAACATTGTAAAGTTTTGCTTCAAGAACACAGGAGTCTGACTAAATGATCGATACTCTCTCTGGAAGAAGTGAGTGGTCCAGAAAGCAAAAGGGAGAAATTTCCCAACACAGTCATAGACTTTTCAGAGAATCCTCCGTTATGCCTTCATGGCAGTATTATGTATGTGCCTATGCAAAAAATGTATTCCTTCTGCTACTAGGCTACCAAATGCTGGTAGTATCCACCTTGCAGATACCTAAACCAACTCTCGGCAATACCATGGGATGTCTCTTTTTCTTGTTCACTCCTTTTTTCGCCCTTCCTTTGCTGTTCTAACCCATTGATCTGCCCAGCTGTTACTGGCATGTTGGTGTGAATGTTGATGTCTGATTGCTGATTTTAATGTACTTATTTATTTATTTTACATGAATGGGGTAGGCTGTAGAAATTAAATGTCCTCTGGGACTCATAAAGTATTCTAAATCAGAATCTGAATATTTTCATTCTGAATGAATTTGTAAATAAACGTCTGATTTGATAAATATATTCCCTGGTCTGTAAAGTGTAATATAAAAGACAATTGCGATATCCTAAAGTCAAACGTGATATCAGTAAATTTAATATATTGTTTGACCAACAGCCCAAGACCCAAAGAAGAACATGTAAGGCCAGGAAAAGCACCATATTCTTACATTTGAGAAAATAACAGAAAATAAGAAAATTTGTTATTTGAATTATTTAAATATATAACTTATGAACAGTAATTTTTCTGTTGATCGACAAACCAATTAATCAAAAGTATTACATTTCCATGTGCAGTAATTAAATATAAATAAATATCCAGATTTAAAAATGGAAGTTAAATCATATGTAATATATCCAAATCAATGAAATATTATCTACTGTTATGCATCAAACAAATCAAGTTCTTTGGATTTAGTTTGCTGGACTCTAATATGACTGTGTAATCTGTGTATCAGAGGCTGCTGTCAGATGTGATGGGTCATTAAACCTTCGTCATATAAGGAAGGACTGTGAATTGGATATAGCTCTGGAGGTCCTGATAATGTGAAGTAACAACTTCATACTAATAATTTTACCGCACACCCCTTTAAATTATCCTAACAAGTGGAGTCATTTGAGATATTTGCCACCTCGCTATGATAAGGTTAAGCAATGCAAGGACACGTGGGCTCTCATGTTGCCTTTACCCCCTCATACAAACACACACAGACATCCCCTTATCACCTCCTCGAGCTTCTGTTGTCAGTTGTCCAGCGACACCTTAGCCCAATGATTCAGATAGCTGACTTGAGAGCTTGTTATGTATAGTGACACAAAGGTCAGGCCAGTCTTATGACACTTTTCAACATTAAGCAACACAAGCCTGGCAGATTTTGTCAGAACACCATAAACTACTATATGGTTCAGACATTCAGTACTGATCCAAAGTTACATTAATCTTGTCAGTTTAAGAGTAAATGAGTGAAGTTCAAGGTTTCATCCATGTTACTGTAAATTATTACATCAGGGACAGTATTTGTTCGATACTCTTCATTTTCCCTCAAATACTCTGCATTACATAACACCTCAAACCTGTATGTGTTTATAGATATTCTTATAATTTTTTATAAAAAATAGTGGCTCTTATGTAAATCCTCTGCGGATTAGCAAAACCATTGGTGAGATTACCAAAGTAACGAGCGCAGCGGTAATCCACACCATATCACCATCTCCACACTGAGACGTACCACCTCCTCACCGACAACCAACCCAGAGTTCTAGTTCATTTTCTAGTCCTTCCTCAGAGCTACAGTTTCCATTCTCAGATCCCCACTCAACTCTGTCTCCTCAACTGTTCCAGTTTATCGATTTTCTTCTATATTCCATCAGATTCCTCACCCTGCACAACTTGGTATCTTCCATTAGGGATACCATCAAAATGGATGACCTGTTGGTGATTCAAATGATGAAGACAAAATATTTTAATACTGCAATGATAAGCATGGACATTAGCTAAATGTATACAAGTGATATAGATGGTAAATGACTCAACTGTGCCTCTTTGTTTATCCTCACAGGCTCCACTGTTGCACAGGTACCTCTCCGTTTCCACTAGAGAAAATCTAAAAAAAAAAAAATCCACCAACTTCTGAGTGAAAACACAGGAACCAAAGAGATAAAACACCTACCAACGGTAGGTTTCTGATCTCCACCCAGTTCATTATTTATCATGTACATCATACTTTTAATTTGAACATATAAAAAGGATAAATGCTTTAATGTGGAGAGAGAACAGACGTAGAATGTACGACAAGCATCAGTTTCAGATTTGTGATATCTACATTACCTTTAATATTCATTCTCTGTTTGTTCTGGTTTCTTTTCAAGACTGGCAGTGAATTTGACACGAAGGCCCTAAACTAAGGACACAAAAAAGAGAACAGCAACTCTGCTAAGGGAACGGGACAACAAGCAAACGCTTTCATTGTCTTCTTCTGTGGGATTCTTCCCCTCAAATATCACTACAGCTCAGTGCTTTAATTAAAAATGTGTCAGAAAGGAACGTCCGAGCACAAGTGAAGATGAATCCATATGTCACTTCCCACTTCAGAAGGGATCTCTTTCCCCATTTCCATTTGTTGTAAACTTCTGACGACCTTGCTCTTGACTGAATTGACTTCTTCCCTGTTTATATAGTTGAAGCAGTAGCTTTTGTCGGTATTTCAGTCCTTGCCACAATTGACAATACACTGGATTTTGTCACTATGTCATAATTTGGTGATAGAGTTTTCCAGGAATGCTTGGCAAGGTAAACCTTAACTAACTACAAGCATGTATTTTCATTGCCAGATGTATTTGCAAATCTCTTATTAATAACTTAAAATTTTTGTGAATCATTTTTAATTATTAGGAAATGTGGTACACTCATGCATGTTTTTAGATTGAATATTATGGTGTCCTCTCGCTTGTCCTTAGTAGCACATTGCATCTGCATATAATCATCTCTGTTGTTTGCAGAAACTCTCTGATATTGAGGTAACCTTTTGGTGATTTGGTTCAATAAGGGATGCTGAGTAAGAGACTGCAATCCACAAATCCCATTGTGTTGTCATCCACCTTAGTTTTCAGCCCGATCAACCAACGTTGGCAAAACAAGACCTCCAGAAAAATCTAGAAAACTTCCTCAGGTGACTTGTACACTTACCTTTTCCCTCCATGAAAATATTTCACCTAAAGGTAGAAAGTAATGCCAGATCATAGATCAAAGTAATCTCTCTCTGTTGCTCTCTTTCCTTCTTATCTTTTGTCAGGCATAGGTGAAATCTCAGCCGTAATGCTGAGCTGTAATGAGGTATGTCTGTTCTGAGAGGCTAACTGTTGCAGATGATTGCTAGCAGCTGTGTAGTTGACTTCAATATTATACACGCAATGGTCAGGAGCTAAAACAAGACTTCACCAAATTGATAATGGCCAGCAAAAATATATGCAGACCACTAGAAAGTAAATGTGAAATTGTTAAAGCAGTAACCTGACTGAACTAGAAAGGACAAACAAAATATGGTTTAATTGGGCCACTTTTACAGTACAGTAACATACCCTTGACTTGGAAAGACAAGTCTTGTCAATTAATTGGCTCATTAAATAAACTATCAAAAGGCTGAATGACATCAAGGGGTTCATCAAAACCATACTGGTACAGAATTGTGCTGAATGACTGCAAACTGAAAATCTTGTATTCTTTGTTTTCTAACATCCATGCCAAGGGGTTATGAAAGCGGGAAGAACTTTGATCGTAAGGCTTTGCATGTTTTCTGTCCTTTTTTTCTCTTCTTCTTCGACTGCATGCTAGAAATGATTTTATCATAGTTATTTTGATTTGTCTGTCTTGTATGCTTAATTTGTATCTTGTCACAGTATTTATGTGTACCCCATAATGAGCTGCACATCCTTAAAATGTCTCTATCTCCACCCTCTTCTCCACTGCATTGTCAGTTTGTACGTGTCTGCTCGAGGCTTCCTTTTTACTGATTTGAACTGAACTGAACCAATCCTGCATGCTTTTATGATGTCTGTTGAGGTTATCCCTGCCATACTACTCTTTGTCAAGCCAATTCTTGCAAAGTAGAAATTGCATGTAGATTTTGGGGTACTGCTGATATCCTTCATTTCAGTCAGTCTCACTTTAACTTCCTCAATGAGTATGATTTAACATTTTTTTACTGGATTCACCTATGGATCTTCTTCAAGAAAGCCCCCTTTCTTGAAGGATCTATTAGTGGACAGATTATTCTGAGAAAGAGCATTACAGTTTGCCGAACGGGAAAGAAAGAAGTGACCAGACATTGTTCTTGGAGGGAATTCACACTGCTTTATCAATGGCTACTATGGACCTATGTTTAACTTTTTATTATTTCATGACTGTATTGAGTCATCATACTTGCACTCCCTGACTGTATCAAGCTGCTTCATAACCACATAAAATTAAGAGAAACACAGAGATACTGAACTTTTCTGTCACAGAAAAGAGACTTTGTAGTACATGATGGGAGCAGCACGCGTGAAACGCCGTTTCAGTGCTGTGGTGGATGGGCCAGTGGAGGAGGAGGAGGTCATGAGGCTAGCACAGAGTGCTGCAGACACAGCTCGGGCAGGGGGGAGCCCAGTGGGGTCAGGCACCCCAACAAGCTCCTCCCCGACCCATGCCCTCAATGGCAAAGCCCTAGCTCTTCAGAGCAACACCAACAATGCACGGAGGCAGAGTGCCATTGGAGAGTCTTTTGGGGGAGATTCAGGAGGAGAGGGCGGGATGAGAGCAGGAGGAAAGTGTTCAGCTCTAAGGAGTGGAAGAGGAAGAGGTCAAGGCCCGAAATCCCCAGAGCAGGATTCATTCTCTTCCCCCTCCACTACCAACCGCCGACGCAACAGGCGCTTAAGCCGCCGGCCCCGACAACGCTTTGTGGGCAAGGACGGACGCTGCAACGTCACCTTCGTCAACATGAGCGAGAGGGGCCAGCGGTATCTCAGCGACCTCTTCACCACCTGTGTGGACATCCGCTGGAGATGGATGCTGGTCATCTTCACTCTCTCCTTCCTTCTCTCCTGGCTGCTCTTTGGATTTACCTTCTGGCTCATTGCCTCCGCACATGGGGACCTCTCCATTCGGCTAACCCCCAGCTCAGGTTCCTCTCCGGGATCAGGAGAGGCCAGTTCTGGAGGAGAGTCTGATAGTGAGGCAGTTGTTGAGGAGCCATGCTTCCTCCAGGTGAACAGTTTCATGGCGGCCTTTTTACTCTCCTTGGAGACGCAGACATCCATCGGTTATGGATTCAGAAGCGTGACTGAAGAATGCCCCCTGGCGGTGGTGGCGGTCGTTTTGCAGTGCATTGTGGGCTGCATTATTGACGCCTTCATCATCGGGGCAGTCATGGCAAAGATTGCCAAGCCCAAGAAGCGAAATGAAACACTGGTGTTTTCAGAAACAGCTGTGGTGGCCCTAAGGGATGGGAAACTCTGTATGATGTGGAGAGTTGGAAACCTACGCAAGAGCCACCTGGTAGAGGCCCATGTCAGAGCACAACTATTGAAGGTAAATGGGCGGAGGATCTATAAAGAGGAAAAGAAAGAGGTCAGACAGAGTGGCGATAATAAAAGAGACAAGAAGGGTATTATTGTAAGTAAACAGTCAAAGAGGTGATCTGGTGAGGTGAAGATAAAAAAAAAAAATGAGGCTATGAGAAGTGAGATGGGAGTGGTGGGAAAAAGGTTGCAGCAGAGAGAAAAATAGTGCTCAGACCATCTGGCCTGTATTCTGTAAACCGTAGTTAATGAGAGCTTGTTTTATTTTCCCTCTGGGGTTAGGAAGATTTACCATGGATTAACTTCCACACGATTCTTTAACTGAGAACTATTGTCCTTTGTCATCTCATTTTCTCTTGTGCGTACTGTAGGTGTACTGTATGCACATTTGTCTTAACCCTACAGTCTGGTCTAATCTGTGTATTTTTAGACATTTGAGTTTTGTTTAGTTTTTTTTTTGCCTTTTTTGGTCATACTACCAATGCATTAACCACATTGGTGCTATAACATGATTTCTCAAATTGTCAGACTCACATGAAGCTTTTAGGTCAGGGTAAGAACTGTAAATTTTCCCAGAACAGGTCTTTTCTACACCACAATGTTCCATTTGTTAGCTGGAATTACTAATTCTATTCATTTTCATGGTCCATTTTACTTCTCTGTATGCCTTTTCGTTTTTTCATATTGGAAACCGTTTCTGGGCTCCATTTAATATATTCCCACATGACAAGATTTTGACACATCTGTTGTGGAAATTTTTATTTACCAAACAGTCACCATGTTTTACTCTTTATTTCCAACCTGCTCTCAGCCACGGGTGACACCGGAAGGCGAGTTCATCCCACTGGACAACGTAGACGTCAACGTGGGATTTGACACTGGCACTGACCGCATCTTCTTAGTCTCACCTGTAACAATTGTCCATGAGATCAACGATGAGTCACCCTTCTTTGAAATGGACCGAAAGACTCTGGAAAGTGACTCTGAGTTGGAGGTAGTGGTCATACTCGAAGGAATGGTGGAGGCCACAGCCATGACAACACAGTGCCGCAGCTCCTATCTGGCTTCTGAAATCCTCTGGGGACATCGTTTTGAACCAGTTCTCTTTGAGAGGAAAGACTGCTACCAGGTCAGAAGGGAAATATTGGGAAATATATAAGAGGGATATGGATCATTCTTTTCCCTCAATGCCAAATGTTAAATAAAATGCTATTCATAATTTCATTGTAATTGGACAGGCTGTACGTGTAAGGGGTTTTTGATATTATAAATACATTCTCAGTTTCCAGAGGATAAATCTTATGAAATTCAAAATCATTAAAAAAATCTTGTGAAATATCTCAACACTCCCTAGAAAGTTTTGCTTAAAATTTGTCTGAGACTAATTCAGACTAAATGTTTCCAGATGATTTCTCCTAATTGCATGTTGACTTGTCCTCTAGCGCCATCAGTGGATCACAACTTTTATTTCTTCAGTACTTTGGTGATGCCACCTTCCAAAACAGATAAATGACTCATAGGCCTCAGTTTTACTCAGCAAATGTTAGCAGTCTAATTAAAACTGTAAAAAGTGACTATTAAAAACATTCGCCGACTAAACATCAGCTTGCTGGCATTGTTAATGTGATGGCGGTGCCAACATTTGGCTCAAAGCACCACTCAAATGCAACCTGACAAAACCAAAACCTTGGTCTTTTTACCATTTATCTAAAATACAAATTGAAAACGTATGTCTTCTCTCTTTTTCTAGGTGGACTACTCATTCTTCCATCGGACATATGAAATCCCTAACACACCTTCATGCAGTGCTAAAGAGCTGGCCGAACAAAATTACATTCAAAGCTGTCGCTCCTCATTCTGTTATGAAAATGAAGTGGCTCTGCAACTTGTCTCGCCTGATGATGAGCCTGAGCAAGACCCAGAGTGTCCTGCCCCACTAACCCTGGCAGAGCATCTCCACTACAACTGAACTTGAAGGACAGCAGGCCTTGAGGAAGAAGAGGCAGGAAGCTGCCCCAGTACCTTAGAGGGAATAAAGGCATGAAGGCTTAGAGAGATAGAGGGAGAGATGGAACTAAAACTAGACACGGCCATGCTTCTGTCAATTTCATGATTGTTTACAATCGTTAGATATACAAAGTCCAGAGTTGCAGCTAGTTACAAGTTTCATTCATAAGATTGGCACGAGTGTCATCGTATAGCCGACTGGGTGAGATAATTACTACACCAACGTGTTTGATTGACCTTGGCAATCTTTCATAATCATTGAAAACTTGTCTGATAAGTCTCACACCTGGCCCATCAATCACAGCACACTCATCTTGTTCTAACGCCTGACTTCCAAGTTATGTGATAGCACCCCTGCTGGCTCTAACCTGCAGCAGCACTTAAATGTTTGTGATCCTGGAGAGAATTTTACTCTAATTTAGATGGCTTCTGTAAGCAATAAATGGTAGTATACTTACTACTCAGGAATGTACTTCTAAATGGTACTGACTCATCATTTTTGTTTTCTTTTATGATGGTAAGTATGGATTGTGCTCATTTGGTAACACTTGAATGGCTGTTGAGAATGCAGTTGGGTAGGGTGGAGTTCTTGGAGAGCCAATGTGAGCAACAGTAACATGGAGAAACAGCTGAAAACTTGCAGCAACTTTGAGCAGTTTCTTTCCCATGTGATAAACTGTATGTTGTTTATTTTTTGGCCTATTAATTCGTCACAAAAACACTCTTCATTGATTGTAACATCTGCTTTATTCAGCCTGCCATTTTGTGTGTTGGGTTGAATGCCATCTTTTCAGGTTTTCTGTTGCTAAGAAATCAACCACACTGTTTAGTTTTGCTTTTGTTAGTAAATAATGACTGTGCAATGAGATAATAATATGTTAAGTGTCTTGGAGCTTGGATGACCTTTGATGTTTTGGATTGAATTCAAGGCTAAAGGATATGCTCTCATTTACTGTAAATGCAACGGAGGCCTGCAAGCACCTCCAGCATCACGAGGACAGTACCTGGTTAAACTGATCAGAGATTTTCAGATGAAGGGTAATGAAGGATGAATTTGTTTCTGCATCTCTGACCCAAAAACTGTCTACCATGTGCACTAGCTGATGAGGACCAAACTGGAAAATTCATAGAAAATTGTTCTGTATTTTTGTGCCCATAAAACCACTTCACCCTCCTAAGTACTAAGGTGGTATTACTGGTTTCTCTGACAAAATATGAGAACAGTGTAGTGGCTGGTGCCTTGATAACAAACAGATTTTGCAACTGGTCCATCATTTGTAGCAATTAATCTTATTTCATGTCAAAATGTGCTTTAAGCTTATTTCTGTTCTAAGCATGCATATTCATGTCAGTGTTTTTTTTTTTTTATTACGTTAATGTTTGAAATATGTTGTTCTAAATAGACATTATGTCTATGCCGATAATTACTGTGATACTGCTGAGTGATTGAGTGGTATATAACCACAAACTGATAACAGATAGATGTTTCAAACTGCATAATAAAGTGGACTAGATAATAGTTTGAACTTGTAGGTATATTACAGAGCAGCCAGAGTATTTCAGTTTATTTTAGCTCATGAAACCATTTTCAGTAAATTATCGGAGTGTTTGATTACAGAAGGTGTTGATAGGAGAAGTAGGGGGTGTCAGAAATGCACCTTTATATTTAGTATTTACCAAGCCTGTCCAACAGAGCCTGGGAACTTGTTCTTTGTACTTTGCACTAAAGTAATATATGGATACTAATATCACTGACGCGCTACAAAAGCACAGTAGTGTTGCTGGATCAGCACAGGTTAACATGGATGTATCAGTGGCATTGTTTCACTTGAGCTATTGAAAAGATATTTTGTGGTAACCTGAAGGGAGCGAGGAATTGACAACATATTATCTGTTACAATTAATGTTAATACTGTTCTGTGTTTCTGTCTTCACTTACACTTCTCCTTTATGACTACCATGTTCTATTTATAAGCTCCACGGTGGGTCATGTTGTTCACCCTGCCTCCACTTCCATGAGATGTAACTTGAACTTATAGCCCCAACACTTTAAGTACGATAGTGTTTTTAAACTGCCCAGAATGAAATAGACCGTTGGGTTATTTGGCAATGTCATTGCTTACTTATGGCTACTCACACTGAACATACTACATTTTGTTCAATTGGACGAATTTATGATATTCATAGTATATACATAGAATGCTACTACTAACATTTTTAATAGATTTGTGAGATAAAGCCATTGAATGAGGTAGCTCCCAGTTCATGGTTATTTTTTTAAAGAAAAGGAAAACCTCTCTGCTCCAATGTTGAAATGTATTTTCAGAGCTGCCTCAGGCACAGAGCACTTCCAAGTAAATCTGAACTGTGTTGTAGCGTAAATAAAACAGGGATTGAATTGCAATTATGGGTTGTTTCTTTATTTATCCTAAATACACACACACACAATGGGCACAGTGACAAAGACTAGACCCTCACACTGTGCTAAATTAGTATTTTTCTCCCTTCTGATTTACTCACCGGTCTGTATTACTCCACACCGGCCCGGAACCCTTGTACCTCATATTCGGGTTCAGTCGGATTTTCTGGGATGATCTGAATCACGCGCCTGGAGTCAGTGAATCTGTGGTTGTTTCCAGACTGGGATCCAAGTAAATCCGATCCCAGATCGGCGTCTACGGTCTCTGGCCACCACAGAGGGGGTAAACAAAGGGCGCGCAATTTTCCCTACTCTAGCGCGAGACTGCCGCACAGCCACCTGCTGCAGCGCCTCCATTGGCTGCCGGACACGTCAGTCACTCTGAACCCCGCCCCCCGGCCGTTAGCATTGGCTAATGGCGGCGGGTTCTGTGCTGCCGCCGCTGCCATTCGTCTCCGTTCCCGTTTCATGCCAGCTGTGGGGCAAAAAAAGCTGCAGTCGCATTCATGAGGCGGGTCCGCCGCTCGGTCGCGGGTTTTGATTGGAGTCCGTCTTGTCCGGGGCCCGTCGGAGAGCCGGCTCCTGGTATCCGGTTGGCCCGTCGGCAGGAAGCCGCTGTGGGGGAGTGAAGCCGCGGCCGTGCCCTCAGTGCTCCGGCTGGGTTACTCTCAGTGTGCGGCTCCACTGAGGAGCGCTGCGATGATAAAAGCCGCATATGCGGTAGCCTATAGACCGCTCAGGCAGAGAAATAGCCCAGAAACCGCCTCATCCCGGCTTCCCTCACGCCACATCCAAAACCACGACTCAGAGCCGGACCTGAAGGTGAGAGATTTAACTACCTTTCCTCTAATCCAACTGCTAAATAGCCGCCGGAATATCCTAAACGTGCCATATTTCGGTGGAGGTGGCTAACCTCGCCGGGTCTGTCTAAATGCGGCAGGATAACGCCTAAAAATCAGACTGGTTTGACCGGCCGCGTTTATTTCAACTTGATCTTAATAAATGTCCTCGAAGGGAAGCTTACATCGAGATGACCTGTTTGTCCAATGGCCATATTATATCTCATTTTGATCAATATAATTAAAAGGTGTACGCCTGCGGTGAGCTAAGTGTAAAATATGATAAATTTAAATCCCACCAATCAATACCAGTAAAATATGTCGGTTATGAGGCTGCCACATGTATGCGGTTCACGTAGCCCATGTGATTGTTCATGTCCTGTGATGAAGGTGTGGTTGGCTCAGATGCAGGTAGATGAACGGAGATCCGCAGACACTGTCATTGTTCTAACCAGCAGCTTAATCATGTCACCTCTGCTCAGTGGGCCATATTATCACCGACACATCACCGACACATCACAGATGAGGGGAAAAGGCGTTCCCAGATTCACACACGCACCACAATCAAGCACAGGCAGACACACACACACACACACACACACACACACAGGACCCCCGCAGTGAATGACCTCAGCTGAGACTCGGAGGTTTTGTCTGTGGGCTGCAGCTCACTGTTCAGGGTGTTGCTATGGAAGACAGCCGGCTGATTTTGGCAACTCCAGCTGCTGCAGGTCGACTTTGCTGGTCAGTCCGGCTGTACTGCGACAACCTGTGAGGTCTCTGTGTGTGTGTATGTGAGTGTGTGTGTGTGTGAGTGTGTGTGTGTGTGTGTGTGTGTGTGTGTGTGTGTGTGTGTGTGTGTGTGTGAGTGAGTGTGTGAGAGTGTGAAGACTTGCTTCAGTGAAATCATTAGCATCGATGGGACTCAGCAGCACCACACATTTGGATTGATGATCTGCTTCCATAATAATTGTTAAAGTTGAATTACAAACAGCATTTGGTTTAGGTCAGTCTGCATGCTGAAAAGAAAACTCAAATTAAACAATGAATGACTCATACTAACAATAATTACCTTTGTAGTCCGAGCCCAGTAAAGATTAAACCCCTGTGCCATGGATCTTCACTTTTGTCAAAAATCAATCACTGTAGATTGCTCTCATGTTCCATATACACTAATGTGGTAGTGATTAGGAAAACAAATGATCACAGCAAAAATAGCCTGAAACAAATGCACTGTTTGCTCCTGTTTGAGTAGCATTTGCTATAAGCTACAGTGCCCAAGTTTTTAAGTAATTAATTGATTTCAACTCTTTGACCTGTTTTTAAAGATTTATGTATTCAAAAACCATTAGAGCCCATTGGAGATGTGCTCCTCAGACAGTGCAGGGAAGTTGGAACCTATTGAGATTTGGACCATCTTATTGTTGGTTTTGTCTCTCTGTGGGATTATTATTATTATTTTTTATTTGTTTTATACGTTTTTAAGAAAAGACTTGCATTGAGATACCAGCATTTTAAGAGCAGATGCACTGTTGTATACCACTGAGGGATCACATATTTTCCATACTGACTAGCTGGGTGGTGTGACTTCTTTTGTCAACATGTTTACACACCCAGAGTTTCATTGGAGTAACAGGTATGGTAACGGCAGGTTTGGGGACTGGGACCTGTCATGAACAGACACAGCACAAAAAAAAAAACAAAAAAAAAACAGAAAGCTACATAGCAGGGATCAAGAATGATTACATATTTCTTGAGGCATAGAGACGCCTAATAGTTAGCACACATACAAGTCGGTACAATGGCATACCTGCCTGATCAAAGTTGACAGATGACATGCTTGTTTTAAATGTTAAGAAGAGCTTGAGTCGGCCCCTTTCTCCATAAAAACCTATGTTTCCTTTTACTAAGTCAAATTTGGTCTTTCAGAGCTAATGGATTCAGGAATCATGGCTCCTTTGGATTACATTTTCAGTCACAAACTATACAATATGTGCAGGTAAAGATTCTTGTCACCAGCTTTGTGAATGTTAATGATTCTGTCCAAATGTTGTTTTAAATGAAAGTTGGTGTAATTACCAGTTTCCATCTTGGAATAACTGTTTGCAACAACAATTAAGATTGGATTTTGACTGTGATTCTTATGAAATCACCAATATGCAGAATCTGTCATGGTGCTAAATATTTACAAAAGTGCCTGAGAAAGAAAACAAATTAAATCCAAATCTGATGGAAGTTTTGTATTGTCCATACACAGTATTTTCATTCTCCCATCTTCCTATACAACAAACTGCACTAACCAATGTGGTGAATCCTAGATAACATTCAGTAGGTCATAGTCTACCACCCCGACCCAGTGCTAAGGCTGTGCTAGTCATCATCAGCAATAGCTAATTTTAAATGGTAACCATGCATCATTTTGGGCAGGGCAGATTCTAGCCAGAAGATTGCTTCATGTTGTACAGTAGATACCGCTTCTGTTTACAAGGAGAAGTGGCATTTTGGCTTTACTGTGTCCACTAGTCCTCAGTAGTGGACCTCACTGGTATTCTATCTCTGCTTGAGCCCAATGGCCTGTGCTACAAGGCTAATTTATTTTCTTTCAGTTAACTTCAGATTCAGTCCTGTCTGATCCTCTCTTTTCATTGCTATCCCACCCTTTTCCCTCTCTCTCCATCCCTCCCCCTCTCACTGTCATGTCAGTTTACTCAGTCGATTGATGTATCTTGCCGTTCCTCCATCCCTCCACCCCTTCACCCTTCCACTGCATTTCTTCCATAACTGTCTTCTCCATGATTTGTTGTGTCTTTCAATTAGGCCACTCCTGGCCCAATCGCAGCTGGATATGGCCATCATGCTATTTGCGTGCAACTACTGCTCTTCTTATATGTGTGGATGAGACCAGTGAAGTGTGTCTGTAATGCCTTGACAGAGAATCAGTGTCACTGTCTAACACTCCAGTTTTCAGCTTCCCTGAAGAGTGCAAAAATAGAGAGAGATAGCACAATGCATACTAACTTTTTAGCGTTTTTTTTGTTTCATCTTCCAGTGCCAGTAGTACCATGTCCAGGCCAACAGGGGGTGGCGTCAATGATGTCACCCGCTTTTTGTCATCGGGGGCAGCACCGGGGTCTCCCACATCCAACTCCATGTTCTCTGCTGCCAGCCAGGCAGACTGGGCAGCCAAGAGGCTGGTGTGGGTGCCGTCAGAGAAGCATGGCTTTGAGGTAGGCTGCTGTTCTCCAAACAAAGGAAAAATTAATAACAAGCAACAACATATATCTGAGAACTAAGTGACTGCAAAGATGTGAAATAAGTTGATATTCAGCAGTAAATGCAGTTTTCTTACATTTCTTCACCATCTTACTATTAAGTATTTGGTCAATTATTATCCTCAGGTATGTGCCTTCTCTGAAGGTGTGTCAAACAGGTGGGGCAAAGCAGTACAAGGTGTAAATGTTCTATTTATCCCCCCCCCATGACAATACAAGTTTTTTATACTCATTGTCCTCCTTCAACACACCTTGCTGTGCTTTCTCACAAATTAAGGCCTAATGATCATCACAAGGCCCTCGTGATGACTTTAATCAGTTCCACTTTGCTTTAGTCCTTATACACTGCATTAGTGCACGGTGTACAATGTGACATATGAATTCAATGTTCTATCTCACTGCTGGACTGGTTTCACAAAGAGCTCTATGAATAGCACAATACTCTCCTTCAGTCCCATAATGTTAAAGAGGCCATTGCAGAGACTCTGACTTCATTTTAAACTCATGATCTGAAAATGACACTGTTGCACAAACACACACACCGACACACTAAATACACATTCATACACAAACACAGCCACACTTGTACATTATTTTGTGTGTTGTGCATATGAAGAAGCGGAGAGAACAAAGTGTATCAAAACTGACTCTTGTGACCTGGTCAGTCCTAGAACTGAGTACTTCCCGTTTTACAAGCACAAGTCTACCAGAGTAACAAAGGAAGTTCTCTTCTTCTTATTTCTCCTTCAATTGATTGTTGTCTGTTCTCAAATATGACGCTCACTGGCAGAGATTCTGCCAAACACCAACTGCAATTTTTGATTCATCATAAATGGAGGTTGCAGGGTTGACTGTAAAGTTAAAGGGATAGACCAGAGTTTTTAATATTTTAAAAGCACAATAAATACAAATCAAATTTTTTTGTTGCAATTTTCCAAAATGAAACCAAGCTATTGGCTTCTAGAAAGTACTGATCATCTCTTCTTATCAGTGCAGAATAAAAAGTTTTTAAGTTTGAGATCACTCTGTTTTATTTTTAGTCAAATCTACTTCCATAGTGTGCAAGGACAGCTCTAAAAGCCGTTTGTTCTTGGTGCATCAAAAAGAAAGTGCAACATCAACAGTTTACGTTTTCTGCCAATCCACAAACAATGAATTTGCATTCTCTTTAAGAGTTTACTTCAGTGAGTTGATGAGAGAGAGAGATTTGAGGACATACACTGATTTTGGGCCCCAATCTATGGAATCTTGATGTTTACAGTTGTCAATTAGATTTCTCAAGCAAGTTTCTCAAGCAAATACTCTGGGTCAACTGATTTTTTTTTTTCCCCCCATGCTATTTTGTTAAAACCTCTTCTGTTTTCAATCCCAGTCTGCCAGTATCCGAGAAGAGCGCGGCGACGAAGTGGAGGTTGAGCTTACAGACAGCCAGCGGAAGTTGACCCTGTCCAGGGAGGAGGTGCAACGAATGAACCCTCCTCGCTTCAGTAAAGTGGAGGACATGGCTGACCTCACCTGCCTCAACGAAGCCTCTGTGCTGCACAACCTGAGAGAAAGATACTACTCTGGTTTGATCTATGTTAGTGCACACAATAATGAATATATGAAAGAAGATCATTTTTATGATAGCATAAAAGTACTTTAAACTCCCTCACACCAATACACCTGTATACATGCATGGATGAACAAGAGGAAGCAGGTTGGGTACATATACAGCCCATAATGTTGTTGTGCATGCATACTGGAGCTGAGCTCTTCTGGCATCTCCTGAGTAACTGATATGGGGTACAAAGAGAGGTGAGGAGTCAGTTTACAAAGTTGCTGTGCTGAAGTAGTAGGAGGTGTCTGTGTTCTGTTTCAGAAAAAGCAGGACAAGGGTGCAAAAAAAGTTAAGTGGGATAGATCAATAGACAGATACACACATACATACGGGCATTGGTCGTAGTCATAGGAACTAATTATGACATGACTGATGTAGATAAACAGCGTATACTTTAGTAATATATAGACTATTAATGTAGCTGCCTGTCACTGGAATGAACAATGGAAAAAGTAGCTGAGAGGAAAGATTAAGAGAAGAGCAGGGATGGATTGTTGGAATAGTTTTGAGAGGTGTGTGTCACAATATGAGATAAGGTAAAGGTGGATTTGAAGTCATGACTTTATCCCTGGTTGGAATTAATTATGAAAAGGTTGACATCTGGGTGTGGTTGGGCACTGTGTTGAAAATGACATCACTGTCTGCATTCCTATTAGTCACAATTGTCTTTTATAAGTGAATGATGTTGTGAAATCTTACAAAGAGCTGGACATACAGTATGGTGAGCCTTGTTCAGGAATGTAATAATACATTTTATGAGTAGGTGAAGCAAACATTTTTATCTGTTGTGATTGTTGGCAGTCTGATTCGATGCTGCGTGTGGTATTACATATACTCCTTGGACCTGGCATCAGTCACTTAAATCAGTGGAGCAAGAATAAGGGAAAAAAAAGAACCTCAAAATTGAAAGTAGTCAGATTATATATTTGCATGTTCCAGTGAATTACAAAATTTGAATCCCAAGCCATTCAAACAAATTCAAGTAAATTCAAGAGACAGTTGTATTGGGCCTAATGTCCTGGTTGATATTCAAAGAAAAAGCTCCATGTAATTGTTCTGAAAATAAGGTAATGCAAATATCCCTGTTTTTGTGTTTCTCCTAGACATATTCAGGATTGTTCTGCGTAGTGGTGAACCCTTACAAGAACCTGCCCATCTACACAGAGTCCATTGTGGAGATGTATCGGGGGAAAAAACGCCACGAGATGCCCCCGCACATCTACGCCATATCAGAGGCTGCCTATCGCAGCATGCTGCAAGGTTCTCAACACTATCTTTGACTCCTGACACCTGAGAGACTTTGACACTAAAACTAAATTCTACATCTGCTATCAGCTAAACTGGCTTGGAATGTGGTGTTGAATCTGTGATCTTTGATCACTAAGCCACACCATGAATGCAAAGTGAAGGTTTGGCATAATTGTCTACAGCTT
Organism: Echeneis naucrates; assembly: GCF_900963305.1. NCBI lineage: Eukaryota > Metazoa > Chordata > Actinopteri > Carangiformes > Echeneidae > Echeneis > Echeneis naucrates. The sequence goes on from NC_042516.1 coordinate 15,537,332, forward strand.
TCAAAAGCTTAAAAGTGAAAAGAAATAACTTGGATTGCGTTTTTTACAACAGAGATTGCTAGGTGTGGCACTCCTTTCACGATCATTGAATATTTATTGAGGTCATGATAGTCATAGTATAATAGTATTATACTAGTAACAGCAATACACAACATTATACTGTGTCTCCTCTGTTGGGTTTTCCAATCACATTTAAAATCAGTCATCGATTGAGCAACATCACTGCCTCAGGGTGTCGTCCTAAGATAACAGCACAGGACATATGGCAACTCACTTCCGTCCCCCATGGCATTTTCTAGGTGTGTTACTACAGTCATTGAACCTGTAGGACCAGTATGAATTCTTACAGGCTAAATGTGTGGGAATCTTAAAAGTAGCTGTTAAAAGCAGTATTTAAGACAATATCCACCCAGTGGGCCTCAGTGTTGACTGGTCTGGCAGCCTGGAGAGACCTCTGCAGCTGATGACCTACTGCTGTATGTTACTAATTAGTGACAGAATGATTGACATGCAAACAGCCAGTTGAATGTACAGCTGAGGATTTGAAGACCAGAGCATTCTGCATGTTTGACTCCTTTTCCCGCATCCATACAATGAGTAGGTCTCTCAACCATTCAATGTGATGTGTGAGGTCCTGTGGAGGTGTCCAGAGCATTTCATCAGTACGAAGGAAGGCTCAGTGTAACAAAAGCCTAAACAATGGCATAGATAACATACTCATTCTCGTACAGATTATTACACTGTGTTGTTTTGAGGGATTGTATGATATCTATAAACTCCATCCATCCATTCATTCATTATTCTTTTTCTAGTTGGGGCCAAATGTATAAATCTGTTTACACAAAACAAGGCACGTGCAATGCAGTGATTTGTTTTTTGTTTTTTCATACACAGACAGAGAAGATCAGTCAATCCTTTGCACGTGAGTAGCCTGCAGAAGGACCCCAGTGTGTCTGTGTTCTCTGTGATTTGCTGTGAGGAAAATCTCAGTAGGGGTCACTCTGAGAATGTATTCCTCACTTGAGCGTGTGTGCATGTATGTGACTTCTTTGCTTCCATGTGTTTGATGTCAGGTATATTCCTGCATGCATATATCAATATAATTTTAATGTATTCACATTTGAAGCAACTATGGAACAAAACCGTTGTTTTTCTTTTTTTCTTTTTTCTTTTTTTTTTATTCCACATGATTGTGTGTTTCAAGAAATATTGGAATAACAGAGATAGCTAAGGTCTGAGCTAAAATAAAACCAAGGGTATGGCGTCTGTCTTGACACTGAGTGACCCCAAAAATTAGATATTTCTGAGTGAGTTCTGGGTCATTTTCAAATGTGGTTTGAGTAACTGGCCACGTGACCCATGGTAATAACTCACTGTGCTGACTCATTTAATACTCCCACGCACACATCTATGCAGCTGCAAACACAGCTACAGCTCTGTCGCTTAGCTCTTTCGGGCCCTATTTAATGCCACTTAAATAATTGTTGCGATATTTGTTGCTATTATCTATGTAGTGCTGATGGTATTTATTGTTTCAAAGTAAAATTTTACTATTGTAATTTAAATAATGTTGAGCCACTGTGTTCTAACTGATATTTAATGAGCCAAAAATCAGATGCAAGCAACAACACAGAACTGAGGCCCTGAGGGCCTGTGATGTTAATTTTGGCTCCTGTCTGTGTCTGTCCATGTCTCCATACATGTTTGCATGAAGACCTACCCTCTGTGTCTCTGTCATCCTGTCTTCCTGCCAGAACCTTCCTGTCATTGTCAACAATCCCACTTTAGGTTCATCATGGTTAGGTTTCTGATGTGTATTTGGGATGAGGTGCCTGCTTCTTTTAGATCTTTTACAGCTGCTATTTTTGCTCCATTCCTCCACATTCTTCTCAAAAACAACAATACTGATGCAGCCTCTATCCGCCACACCTGTTTTCTATTTAGAATTGTCGCTTTGGATGCACAGCATGGGCCCTAAATTTAATGGTGATATGAATGTGTGTTTGGACACTTGTGTATTCCTTCTTTTTAAAATGCTTACATGCATCATTCATATTTTAGACCATGTGTTTAAGGTGGCTCATTATGTAAACACACAAGTGATGCATTGTGCACATGGGTGATCTTTACTTAGTTTTGTATGTATGTCTGTATTCTAGAGGCGAGTCTGGAGCTGGGAAAACAGAGAACACTAAAAAAGTCATCCAGTACTTGGCTCACGTTGCTTCTTCCCATAAGAGTGGCACTCTTGGTAGGAATAAGGAAGCTTTGCAGGTAGGTCAGAGGCCGACAACGCAGGTGTGAGAATGAAAGGCAAGCACCTAGAAAATGGACATCCTTAGAAAAGAAGAGCTTTCTGAGAAAATCAGAGTGAAAATGGAGAAGATGTAGAAAATTGAGTTTATATTGCATATGTTTCCTATAATTGGGTCAGATTGTAATCACTGTCAATAGACTAGTCAAAAATTTTTTACAATTCATCATATTTTTTTTTCTGTGGGAGCACTGGATGTGCCTTTAGCCTCTTGTCTTTAACTTTCTAGCACACTGCTTTACCAGAACAAAGAGATATATCAATCTAAGGTTATTTACTCTTCCATGACACTCATATCAGCCACGTCTTTGTGATTTTATTAGTTCTATTTGGTTCTGTAAAGCATTGAATTTCTTCCATAACCCCGTCTCGATTTACTCAAACGATGTAATTGAATCTGACATTATTGAACTGTATTCATAATAATGGATTTTATCCTGAAAATTTATGTGCACAATGTAATGCATTTTCTTGCAGGTACAGTTAAAGCTCATCTTCTCACCTTCTGACAATCAGACCTATTTTTCCTCTGCATTATTCCTTGCCTACCTTCCTCCCAGAACTTGTTTCCCTTCATTGGCTTCTTGCTGCATTGTTATTCTCTCTTTCCCGCATGTTCAGATGGATGGCTCTAGATCCTTAACAAGGGGCAGTACTATGGTGAACAGGGTGAGTTTGGATTGTGCATCCCTTTGCTTTTCTCTCTTCCTACTTTTTTCTTAATGGACTCCATGATGATTCAGACTAACTCAACAGAGTAACCTCAAAACAGTTATACTGTCACTACTGATGTAGCTCCTCATTATGTTTGTTGTTATTGTTGTCTTATTTGTCTTTTTTGTTTGTTTGTTTATCCTGTTCACCCAACGTTCATCCATCCACCATTTTCCTCTGCCCTTAAACTTCATTTACCCCCACAATTCTTCAGAGTATTGAATATGTGAGTATGAAAATACTTAGACACCTTGGGGTTTTTCATTGGGGATCAGAAATTGTAGAGGTGAAACTTTCCATGTGTAATATTTAGTGTAGCTGATATGATTCCACTTTTTTTGTCAAGAGAATCATATCCCCTGTGCATATGGCTTTTCTATCTGACTTCTAACTGAAGAAAGCCTGGCCCTTCCAGGGCTCTAGTTTTGCCCTGCTTTTTTTTCTCTTTTTCTTTTAATAACCAGTGGACCTAAGGTTGGTTTCCCTTCCCTTCCCAATGCCATGTAAATGCCATGAGTGTTTGTTGAACTGTGAGACATTTCTGCTGCAGAGGTGGCCATTTGAACTTAACATTGTGTGCAATTGCAGCAGAATGAGTGCAGACTTCAGATTTGGAGTGGGTGTGGCTATGTTGTTGCAGCCGTGTGTGTGTGTGTGTGTGTGTGTGTGTGTGTGTGTGTGTGTGTGTGTGTGTGTGTGTGTGTGTGTGTGTGTGTGCGCTGTACACAAATATGTGGTTTGTAGTGTACACATTGTTTGCTGTGCCTTTTGTCACTTGCCGAGCTCTTGCTCTGTGTATATGTGTATATTTGCTTTTAGTGTTGGCCAGCTGACATTCCTTGCCAGATTCTATAATACAACCATCCCCTATAGCTACAGTGACTTTCTCGGCACTGATCACTGGCTGCTGCTACTGCATTGATGGCTGCTGCACGGCCAATGCTCAACTGCAGAAATGCATTACAGTAATGCTAGCAAAACTCAGCCACCATGTAGCTTGTGTATGATTTTAGAACATGCAGCATCGCTCTGCCCTCTTTGCTCTACAACAGTGGTTCTCAACTAACTCACAGAAACGTTGTTTCAAGAGGTTGTCTTTTAATTGTGTAAGGAGTTAACTTTTAATATGTTTAATTTGAAAGACTATTGATGTCTATATTATTCATTGCATAGCTAATGAGGGCCTGTTAATCTTAATGATGTTGAGAATCATTTACTCCTGGGTCTGGCAGTGGTGGCAAATGTATGTTGTGTCTTGTGAACGTCATTTCAGGCCCTAAAATGCACCAATTTGTTTCACTGCTTCTCAAGAATTCGTCATGCATTTCTTTATTTCATATGAATTATCAGTGGTTAGTCCAAAGAGAGCAGCATTAAATGATGCATTTTAGTAGACGGTCCCTGTGGAAGTATTTTGTGTTTTATTTTGTTATCACAGTACTATTGTAAAGCTGATCCAGTGTTTCCTGTGTACCGCAGGGAGAACTCGAGAGACAACTTCTCCAAGCCAACCCCATACTGGAGGCCTTCGGCAATGCAAAGACTGTCAAGAATGACAATTCCTCTAGATTTGTAAGCCGTCACTAAAAGCATTTGTTTGACATGAAATGTTTTTTTTATCACTATCATGAGTTTGAACATTTGCTATCAAAATAAACTAAGGCATCAAACCTCTTCAGGGTAAATTCATCCGCATTAATTTTGATGTGGCGGGATACATCGTTGGTGCCAACATTGAGACCTGTATCCTTTTACATGTCCCCGGACAGATCAGTAGAAGTCATTGCTTTCCAGTGACAGCATTTCCTCGCTTGACACTCTTGCATTATCCATTGATGAAAATATGAGAATTGTTTATATGAAGGTTTTGATCCCAATTTTAAATGGTAAAAAGGTTAGCAATAGAGCTAATGCACAATACTTTTAAGCACCTCAATTACTAAGCATTTGATGGTTGTAGATGTCCTTGACATTAATTTAGACCTCCTTGAAAAGTCTCGTGCCACTCGTCAGGCCAAAGATGAGAGGACATTTCATATCTTTTACCAGTTACTGTGTGGCGCATCAGAGGAAACAAGAGGTGAGCATTAAGAGGAAGATTGTCAGTGATGTGCTGATATTCATGCATATTATACGTTGTTCTTTTAATATCCATGTTATCTCTATTTCACTTGTTTTCTCTTCTTTAGCGGACTTGCTCTTAGAAACTGCTGATGAGTACCGCTTTCTCAGTGGGGGCTCCATTCCTGTTCCTGGTCAGAGTGATTCAGAGAACTTCACCCAAACCATGGACTCCATGGCCATAATGGGGTTTACCCCAGAGGAGTCAATATGTAAGCAAGGGGGTTTGGAGAGGGAAGCAAGAATAAGAATTGTTTGTCTCATCCATATTTTGTTCACTTTCCCTCTTCTTGTCTGACCTCTTCACAGCCATGTTGAAGGTGATTTCATCTGTGCTCCAGTTTGGTAACATTTCCTTCATGAAAGAGAAGAACCAGGACCAGGCCTCTATGCCTGATAACACAGCTGCTCAGAAACTATGCCATCTGCTGGGTATCAATGTGCTGGAGTTCACCCGGGCTATCCTCACTCCCAGGATCAAAGTGGGCCGAGAGTATGTGCAGAAGGCCCAGACAAAAGAACAGGTAATAATTTACAAACCTGATACCTAGAAAGTGTTGAGTCCCTGTGCAGTGAACTTAATAGTGTTTGTTTCTTGATCAAGGCTGACTTTGCTGTCGAGGCTTTGGCAAAGGCCACGTACGAACGTCTGTTCAGATGGTTGGTGCACAGGATCAATAGAGCCCTGGACCGCAGACAGAGACAGGGAGCGTCCTTCATAGGGATCCTTGATATCGCTGGATTTGAGATCTTCCAGGTTTGTTCATGTGTTTTCTTTTTGCTTATTTTTTTATATTGGATCAAGGCTTATAGAAGCATTTAGCTGATTGTGATAGAAGGATAAGAAAATGAAAATTAATGCCATATTCGATTCTGTCACTTGATTAAGTTATTGAATCTTTAGCTGCTTTCTGAAATTCCTCCTCTGTAGCTTAACTCCTTCGAGCAGCTATGCATCAACTACACCAACGAGAAGCTCCAGCAGCTCTTCAACCACACAATGTTCATCCTGGAGCAGGAAGAATACCAGCGGGAGGGCATCGAGTGGAACTTCATTGACTTTGGCTTGGACTTACAGCCCTGCATTGACCTCATTGAGAGACCAGTAAAAACACATTAATATATTTTAAACACTGTGATCTTCAATAAAGAAAACAAAACACATTTCACTTGCAATTAATGTTGGTGTTTTTGTCAGGCCCACCCACCTGGTGTTCTGGCCCTGTTGGATGAGGAGTGCTGGTTCCCCCGAGCAACAGACCGCTCATTTGTGGAGAAGCTGTCTGCTGAACAAGGCAGCCATCCAAAATTCTTTAAATCAAAACAGCCACGTGGAGAAGCTGACTTTTCAATTATTCACTATGCTGGAAAGGTATCCCTCTGTTTTTCATGCCAATCAGCTGTTTTTCCATAGTTACCCCCAAAATGCATGTTTTTCCCAGGCAGTTCATCTGACCCTTTGTTTGCCCCGTTGGGCCTCCCCACTCTCAGGTGGATTACAAGGCAGATGATTGGTTGGTGAAGAACATGGATCCTCTCAACGACAATGTGGCATCTCTGCTCCATCAATCATCAGATCATTTTGTCTCAGAGCTGTGGAAAGAGGGTGAGATATAAACATCTGTTCTCTTTTCTGTATCCTACAGACCCTCTAACTGTCTTGTATACTTAGTATGTGTATAGTATGAAAAAAGGTTTTTTTTTTTCTTCAAATTATGAAATATACTTTTAACAATATATTTTAACATTTATTGTACACAATGCACTAATCTGAACTTGTTACTTTCTCCTCTCTAACATGCACCTTTGCAAACAATTTTTCTGTTGTTTTTTACTCATCTCTTTGTTTCTTTTTTCTTTTTTTGCTTTGGTCTTTTCTCTTTCCCTCATTCTTTTTTTCTTGCTCCCCACTAATTTGGTGCTTACATGGGCTCCTTCTTACCTTTCCTGTTACCTCTCTCCCTGTGCTCTCCTCCCTACATCAGATATTCAAACTCTTCCTCGTGTGTACTTCTTTGACTCCTATGCCACACTACAGGCTAATGGCTCTGACAGTAGGTTTTTCTCCTCCTCTGTGTGTCACGCTCACATTCCTCACACCCACTTTTTCTCACACTACTCAATTGATTTTTCGACCGCCCACTTTTTGGTTGTAGTGTGTCTCTTTGTGTCATTTCTGTTTGTTTTCCAGTTGATTTGTGCCATGGTGTCATATGCTGCTAGTTTTTTTTTTTTTATTATTTTAGAAAATTGTAACTGTGCTGTTAGCTGAGTGCTATTTTGCTCTTTTGCCACTTTTGCCATTTAGTGATAGTGCTGTGCTTGTGTGGTGTAGCCATTAAAGGCAAATTCAGAATCACATTATTGTCAGGCCACTGAATAACACTGACACAAACAACGGCCAGTGAAAGTAAAAAATGTGATCCTGAATCAGCCCTGGAGATGCAGCAAATTTAAAACTTTCCAAGTCTAATTATTAACGTACAAATTGAGCTATAGTTTTTGTGAGGAGTATGACCCTCAATACATTTGTCAACTTTGGGAATTACATTTATAAAAATACAGTTTCAGGATCTTAAACAGACAAACCTGTTATGGCTGTCAAGACATGTCCAAGATTAACAGGTAGAGCAAGACAAGCAGTAACTGTAATGCTCTTCTGAGAATCTGTTCATGTTCTTTGTTTTTTGTTTTTTTTTGGGCCTTGGAAAAATAAACAAACCAATGCATCTCTGAGCTTGACATCCATTGTGAACCATCTGATATCTGCCCAGAGCCATGATAGCAGATGTGAAAACGGGTGTGAATGGTTTAAGCCATCACTAAGCCATGGCATCCCCTCAGGCATAACCATGCCGAATCTTGTCTCTAAAAATACTCATTGTTCACTGAGTTTTCTCAATAATTGCTACTGTGTGTTTCTCCAGTGGACAGGATTGTGGGTTTGGACCAGGTTTCATCAGGAGACAACAGCGGGCCGGTTACATTTGGAGCAGCAGGACTCAAGACAAAGAAGGGAATGTTTAGGACTGTTGGTCAGCTTTACAAAGAGTCTCTCACCAAACTGATGGCTACATTGAGAAACACCAACCCCAACTTTCTCCGCTGTATCATTCCCAACCACGAGAAAAGGGTCAGCCAAGGGGGAAATTTAGAAACATGTGGGAAACTAGAGTAAATGTCTGTTTTGAGTCTTGTCCTTACATACCCTACCTTTCTCTCAGGCTGGTAAGTTGTCTCCCCACTTGGTTTTGGACCAGCTGAGGTGTAATGGCGTTTTGGAGGGGATCCGTATCTGTAGACAAGGGTTTCCCAACCGGATCCCATTCCAGGAATTCAGACAAAGGTGTGTGTGTGTGTGAGAGAGATATTTTTCTATCCCTTAGACCAGGGGTGTCCAAATCCAGTCCTGGAAGGCCACTGTCCTGCATGTTTTAGCTGTTTACTGCTCCAACACACCTTATTCAAATGAGTAACTCCTGATCAGACTTCAGCAGAGCTCGATGACAAGCTGATCATTTGAATCAGGTGTGTTGGAGCAGGTTGAGATCTAAAACATGAAGGACAGTGGCCCTCCAGGACTCCACTCCTTAGACTGGTAGACAACTCATTACCTACCTTTCACAACCACCTGTTCTTGTGTTAATTAAAATGTCTTTAATTCTGTTACTCTCACACACTTTTTATACATTCCCAGTGTCAAACGGTCCCACTTAAAAAATCAACTTTGTCTTCCAGATATGAGATCCTCACTCCTAATGCTATTCCTCGTACCTTTATGGATGGCAAACAGGCATCAGAACTCATGGTGGGTCTTAATTCAGTCGCTATAAACACACAAGCTGGCCTGTGGTGTTACACTGAGAAACTACTGAACACTATGTCTAACCCTTCATTCAGATCAGTGCTTTGGAGCTTGATCACAACTTGTTCAGGGTGGGTCAGAGCAAAGTGTTCTTCAGAGCTGGAGTCCTGGCTCACTTGGAAGAAGAGAGAGACCTAAAGATCACTGACACCATCATTCGCTTCCAGAGTGCGGCAAGAGGATACCTCGCACGCAAGTAAGAGTCTAAACCAACGAGTAAACGTTAACAGAAAGTCTTGAGTATGATAGATTTATTTAGTTTATGAGCTACACTCAGGTATTTTACAGGTAATGTAGAGGGTTTTTACAAAACAGAAGCTTTTTTTTTTTTTTTTTTTTTTTTTTCCCTGGAAGTAGATTGTGAATTATTCACTATACACGAATAAATGTTATTTAACTTCACCCAGTCAACATCACTCTTAAGGAGAAGGAAAACATCTAACTCTAGTGGAGTTTTATGTAGAAAAAGTTCCTTGCTGATGTTTAGTAGGCAGTTTTGTATTTCACTCTGGAAGGAACATTAATATTTAATATTTCCTCGGCCCCTATCAGTGACTCAGGAGTTGCAGGCATTGGCTAGTCTCTGGCACAGAAGCCTATAAACAAAAATAATAAAGTTGTGTCTTTAAAATGAAGCCAGACTAATTAGAGGTTATTCAAAATGAAATCAATAACAAGATTAAATAATTGAAAATTTATTTTACAAAAAGTACATTTCACACACCAAGGCTATTGAAATTTTATTGCGCATTATAAAATGTCTGAAGTGTTCTAAGGGGCGATCTGCCTCATTTTAGAGTGTATATGCACATCTCTTGATTTTTGTTTATTTATTCTGCCTTTCTTTGTTACTTCTCAGAGCCTTTTTAAAGAAGCAGCAGCAGTTGAGTGCTCTGAGGGTGATGCAGAGGAACTGTGCTGCTTACCTCAAACTCAGGAACTGGCAGTGGTGGCGACTCTTCACTAAGGTGCTATAAACACAACACAACAATATCACAACATAAATATAAATATATAATGCAGGCATCTGTACTACTGAAAAAAGTAAATTTTATTTAATTACAGCATTAAAATGTAATGAATTTAATAGTAGTGACTGTGAAAAAAGTAGTAATAGATTGGCACATCTCAGCTCACAATCAACAAAATTAATAAGCAAAGCAGTGACTTCAGAACCATGACAAGGAAACACAAGAAATAACCATTGTGCAACAGAATTGCTTAACCTTGAACTTTGACCCTTGTTCTGGCTACCAGGTGAAGCCCCTGCTGCAGGTGACTCGTCAGGATGAGGAGATCCAGGTCAGGGAAGCAGAGCTCCAGAAGGCAAAGGACAAGCTCACCCGAGTGGAGCAGGACTTTATCGACCTTGACAGGAAACACGTTCAGGTAAACCTCCATCTTATTCAACTGGCTGTCTGTTCCGGTTTTCCCATGCTGAAATCCCTTTGATTTGACTATCCTATTAATCAGTGGCTCATTCAATTCTCCTCTTCTCCCTCTCTCTGTCATGTTCTAGCTGATGGAGGAGAAGGCAGTCCTGGCTGACCAGCTGCAAGCAGAGGCAGAGCTGTTTGCAGAGGCGGAGGAGATGAGAGCAAGGTTGGCCAGTCGGAAACAAGAGCTGGAGGAAGTGCTGGGTGAGCTGGAGAGTCGATTGGAGGAAGAGGAGGAGAGGGGCGTGCAGCTGACCAATGAGAAGAAAAGGATGCAGCAGACTGTCCAGGTTACAATGGATATACTGTTTTTCTGTCATGTATTCATTCACAAAAGCATAAAAAAGTCTGAATTGACAATAAATACGTGGAATAATATAATAATATAATACGTGTTCAAATACGTGGAATAGACTTTTAGCCTTTAGACGCGTTTGCTCTTTTACCACTCTCTCCTGATGTGTTAGCTAAACTAGTCTGTTCTGTCATTGTCAGGATCTGGAGGAGCAGCTAGAGGAGGAGGAAACTGCCCGGCAGCGCCTCCTGTTGGAGAAGGTCACTTTGGAGACTAAAGCAAAAAGTCTGGAGACTGACCTGTTGAATGCAGTAGAACAGAGAGACAGACTCAGCAAGGTGGGCATCTAAATTCACATTTGTGTATGTTTGCAATTTATAGATATTTCTAGTCATATAGTCACAACCTTGTGCGATATTGTTATTTTTCTTTGTGCAGGAGAAGAAACAGTTTGAGGAACGTCTGAGTGAGGTGACCGACCAGCTCACTGAGGAGGAGGAGAAAACCAAGAGTCTGAACAAACTGAAAAACAAACAGGAGGCTGTAATTGCAGACTTGGAGGGTAACTGTCCTAATATCAATCCACAAGCAATCTGTGTATCATTTTTAAGGTAGTGTAATGTACAGAAACTTGAATTTCTATAAAGTGATCACCGTTCTGATGTGTTACTATGGTGGTCATAAAATGACCTTATATTACTTCTATTTAGTTTGAAAAAGACACTTTACACTTTAATGCGTTAACATTCATTTGATGTGATTTTTGTACATTAGAAAAGACGGAAATAATTATGAACTTGTTTCATCCTGTTGTGCCGCACTGTCCTTTGGAATATTATTATATTGGATTATTAGATTTTACCACCACTGATAAAATGTTGGGATTTGTCTCCAACTTGCTCTTTGTACAGAACGCCTAAAGCGTGAGGAGCAGGGCCGCTTGGAGCAGGAAAAGTGGAAGAGGAGGATGGAGAGTGAGTCAATGGAGGCCCAGGAGCAGCTGTCAGATCTGGGCATGCTGGCTGCTGAGCTGAGGGGCAGTCTGGCTCAGAAGGAAAAGGAAATTACCACCTTACAGGGCAGGTGAGACACCAGAGAGTGGATAATAGATAAAATCAAACAAGAAGCTACTTTATGCTGATTTTATTTATGTGTATCTTTTTTCTGGTAGGCTGGAGGAAGAGGGTGTTCGTCGTGCTGAGGCTCAAAGGGCACTAAGGGAGGCCATGTCTCAGGTGTCTGAGCTAAAGGAAGAAGTAGACAATGAGCGAGGGATGAGGGAAAGGGCAGAGAAGCAGCGGCGGGACTTAGGGGAGGAGCTGGAGGCATTGAGAACTGAGCTGGAAGACACTTTGGACACAACAGCTGCCCAGCAGGAATTAAGGTGAATGAAGTAGGATAGGAGTAATCATAAATATAGGCTTTGAAATTGTATATTTTTTCCTTCTGTTGTTGTATTAAGACTCAAATATTTATCAAAAGGGTAAAAATGAGAGAAATTTATTACAGCTCCCTCTGTTTTTCTACTTTTGCCTTTACAGGTCTCGTCGTGAGGCAGAGTTAAGTGAGCTCCAGCGATGTGTTGAAGAGGAGACTCGCCGCCATGAGGTCCAGCTGTCAGAGCTCAGAGTCAAACACAGTGCTGCCATAGACAGCCTCCAGGAGCAGCTTGACAACAGCAAGAGAGTATGAGGACCACTCATCTATACTAAAAACACAAGCATTTGTAAACGTAGATCCTCACTCATCATGTGTCATCGTCTTTCAGGCACGTCAGTCCCTGGAGAAGGCCAAGGGAATGCTGGAAGAGGAGAGGCAGAATTTGACCTCAGAGCTCAAGAGTCTACAAGCAAGCCGCACAGACAGCGAGAGAGGTCGAAAGAGGGCCGAAGGTCAGCTGCAGGAGCTCAGTGCACGCCTGGCTCAGGCTGATAGGGAGAGGGAGGAGAGAGAGGAGCGAATTCACAAGCTACAGGTACAACACAATCTGAAGGCAGTGATTCATTCATTCATCTTCTACTGCTTATTCGTTTACGAGTTGTGGGGGGTGCTGGAGACAATCCCAGCTCGCATTGGGCGAGGGAGGGGTACACCCTGGGCAGGTCATCAGTCGATCGAAGGGCCAACATATAGAGACAGACAGAGACCAACAACCACTCACACTCACACTCAGACGTACCTACAGACAATTTAGAGTCAGCAATGAAACTAAACATGATGTCTTTGGAACGGTGGGAGGAAACCCACCGTCCACACAAGCACAGGGAGAACATTCTCCACAGGCCCCAGGACCGGGAACCAAACCCGCGACCTTCTTGTTGTGGCAACAGCACTAACCAATGTGCCTCCATGCTGCCCAGGCACTGATAGTGAACCCTAAGTTACCACTGTGCTTATTTGTATATTTTCATATCTGGTCGATAGTGCTGTTGGTGAAATAAAGACATTTTTAATAATCTGTTGCTACATCTGCCTTAATACTTTGTCTTGTAGTGTGAAATTGAGTCCCTCTCTGGCAATTTGTCTTCCTCTGACACCAAATCCCTTCGGCTTGTGAAAGAGGTCAGCAGCCTGGAGAACCAACTACATGATGTTAAGGTAACAAACTCATGTGAAGTTGGCCTGCAGGTTATGGGCTACAGTCACCAACGTTTTTTCAACTTTTTACTGTAGTTCAGAGTAATTCAATAATTTAAAAAATGCTTTGAATTGAAAAATTGGTTGCTAATTCAAGAACATTTAGTTCATCCTTATCTTCTCCTGTTTCAGGAATCCCTGCAGGATGAAACTCGTCAGAAGATGGCTTTGACCTCGAGGGTGCGAGCGCTGGAGGAGGAGAAGAATGGGCTGATGGAAAGACTTGAGGAAGAAGAGGAAAAAGCTAAAGAGTTGCACCGGCAGATTCAGACTCACACCCAGCAGGTAAATTAGATCCCTTTCATATTTTTGCTTCTCATTATAATCAATTTCAAACTTCAACAGTTGATCAAAGATATACATTACTGTGGTTGTTGCTCAGTAAAGTTTCAATGATGTACCATCACCCTCTGTTGTAGTTGGCAGAGGTTCGTAAACAGTCAGAGGAAGTGAACACAGCGGTGGAAGTTGGAGAAGAGGTACGCAGAAAACTCCAGCGAGAACTGGACAGCACTATTCAGAGGGAGCGTCAGAAAGAGGAGGAAAAGGAGAGAGTGGAGAGGCAGAGGGAGCGTCTGAGGGAAGAGATTGAGGACATGATGCTGGCTCTTCAGAGAGAGAGGCAGAATTGCACAACTCTGGAGAAGAGGCAGAAGAAGTTTGACCAGGTTAGAAACTTATCACTCTGGCTTCAAAAATCTAGCTACATATTGTTCCTGAAATTGCTTCCTTGGGAATTCCTTGGGACTAACTCAATGTCTTTCATGTTTTTATTTAGTGTCTGGCAGAGGAGAAGGCAGTTAGCACTCGGCTGGCAGAGGAAAGAGACAGAGCAGAAGCAGACAGCCGAGAGAAAGAGACAAGATACCTGGCGCTGTCCCGAGCCCTGCAGGTAAACTATGCAAGAGCAGACAATACAAGAAAGTTTGTCACATATATGTGATTGTGGTGACTGATTTCCTGTGATGGTTTATGTAGGAGGCCCAGGACCAGAGGGAAGAACTAGAGAGGGCCAACAAGCAGCTCCGTGCAGAAATGGAGCAGCTTGTGAACCAGCAGGACGACGTCGGCAAGAATGTAAGAATCTTCCTTATGGGGCTCTTTTCTTGCTGCTCTGTCTCAATCATAACTGCATCACCCTCTCTTACCTTCTCTTGGATTAGGTTCACGAGCTGGAGCGGACAAGGAGGACCTTAGAAACAGAGGCCCAGAACCTGCGTGTTCAGACACAGGAGCTGGAGGAGGAGCTGACAGAGGCAGAGAACTCAAGGCTGAGGCTTGAGGTCACCCTACAGGCACTGAAAGCTCAGTTTGAGAGGGAGATCAGCACAAGTGAGGAGAAGGGTGAAGAGAAGAGGAGGGCGCTCAGCAAGCAGGTAGAGAGAAGAAAGAAAGGAAATAGCTGCACTTCCTGTTGCAGAATCACTTAATTTTCGTATGTCTGCCATCCTATGCCAGGTGAGGGAGTTGGAGATCCAGTTGGAGGAGGAGAGGAGTCAGCGATCTCAGGCTATGTCCTCCAAGAAGCAGCTGGATGCAGAGCTGCAGGAAGCTGAGGCCCAGGTGGAGGCATCCAACCGTGGCAAAGAGGAGGCTGTGAAGCAGCTACGGAGGCTGCAGGTAAAACAGAAATGTCCGCACACATAGGCACTGATTTTCTTGGCTTGTAAATGTTTGATCAGTCTAATATTTATTTTTATTTGTCACAGGGTCAAATGAAGGAGGTTCTTCGTGAGCTGGATGAGACAAAGTTGACTCGAGATGAGGTAATTGCCCAATCAAAAGACAGCGAAAAGAAAATCCAAACCCTGGAGGCAGAAGTCCTGCAACTCACAGAGGTGCGTGTGTTTGATTTAAGATAAAATGTGTTCAATATGTTTATGTTGTAAAAGATGCTCAGAATATTTTCTCTGTGTAGGAGCTGTCAATATCAGACAGACAAAAGAGACAGGCTCAGCAGGAAAGGGATGAGATGGCAGACGAGATGGTCAACAGCAGCTCTGGAAAGTTAGTATCGTTTTACTGCTGATATTGTGGGTCTTTCATTGTGTTTGTATTGCCATTACTAAGATTATTTGTTTTTGCCCAGAACTGCACTATGTGAAGAGAAGCGGAGGTTAGAAGCTCGGGTCAGTCAGCTGGAAGAGGAGCTGGAGGAGGAACAGACCAACTCTGAACTGCTGGCAGAGAGGCAAAGGAAGACAACTCTACAGGTAACTGCACACACATGCCTCCACCACTCTGTGTGTAACCCTCACACACATTCTTGTAATCACACGTGGTCCTTGTTACTCTGTTCATGCTCCAGGTGGAGACTCTGACCGTGCAGCTGCAGGGAGAGAGGACTTTGGCCCAGAAGGCAGAGGCAGCTCGGGAGCAGCTGGAGAGACAGAACAAGGAGCTGAAGACGCGGCTTGGGGAAATGGAGGGAGCCATGAGGGGCAAACACAGACTCAGTGTTGCCGCCCTAGAGGCCAAGGTTGAGTCGATGGAGGAGCAGCTGGAACAGGAGAGACAGTGAGAGAAAAGGCCAAAAATGATACACATAAACACAGACCAACTAAAAAAAACATACAAACAAAAATATAAGTAGAGCAATACATGATTTAATATGTAAAAATTTAATACAATTAGAAATTTTCAAAGTAAATGCATTGTTTTGACTCCTGTAATACAGAGAATAACAATACAAATGCAGTTATGATGAGGCTCAAGCCCATTACATTTTTATCCAATTGTTGTTTTTTTTTTTAATTCAATCCTTAATTCCCTGTACAACAGAGTAAAAGCTTAAGCTACCCATACACAATAGCAGATATAATGAATGTGAATTCTAAGCAGTCCATGGTTTCAAACAAATGTTTCAAAGTGCTCAATGAAGAACACAACTTTTAATCATCACAAATATCTCACACCTGAAGCAGGTAGCATAATAACCTTTTGGTATCTCTCAGGGAACGAGCCATTGCCAACAAATTGGTGAGAAAGACAGAGAAGAAACTGAAGGAGGTGATGATGCAGGCAGAGGATGAGCGGCGACACGCTGACCAGTACAGAGAGCAGGTAAGGAAATTAACATAAGCCTGACTTTACTCTTCACTCTCATTACTCTTAGTTGTTAAGGTGAGCCAATGAAGCTCACACAGAATAGGATGACCAGGGAGGGAGCATTAAACAACCATAATGGGGGCCACGTCAGAAAAAAATCAGTGCTGTTATTGTACCTCAGGGCACAGAGTATTGAAAAATGATCCTAAAATGTATCCAGCTCAGTCCAACCTAATCCTAATCCTCTCCAGGCAGCTGTGTATTCATTGTGAAGGTAGACTGTCCTACACGCCTAAAGTGAAATCGCTTAACCACAGCAGAGAAACTGACCCTCCTCCCAGAATATCATCAGCGATAATCTACCAGATTTAATCTGACTCCTGATCCCTTCCCGTCCACCTGTTTCCACACTAATCTCTCTTTTTTTCATATATACCCATCACCTTCCTCCAATTTCATTTCTCATCCTGATCTCTGCAATTTGCTCTGTCCTTTTCCCCCCTCTTTCCCCTCTTCCCCCTGGATTCCCTTCCAGCTGGACAAGTCAATGGTCCGACTAAAGCAGCTAAAGAGGCAGCTGGAGGAGGTGGAGGAGGAGAACTCCAGATCCAATGCCCAGAAGAGGAAGCTGCAGAGAGAGCTGGAGGAGCTCACCGACAGCAGTCAGACCATGACACGAGAGATCACCTCCCTCCGCAGCCAGCTCAGGTAACTGTGTGTTTTTGTGTGTGTGTGCGTGTGTGTGCGTGTGCATTTATTTGATGATCTTGAATGATCACCTTTGTTTCGATTTGTTTTTTAACGCCAATTACTTGTTAAGATTTGATTTGCTTTTTTCTTTCGTTGCATACATTTGTGTCCATCTAACATTGACTGACTGTCCATCTGTCTGCGTCTAACAACACTCAGCATCCCTGAATGGAGACCGGATAAGTATGTCACCATGTTTTTATTTTGTTTGTTTATTTTTTTTGTGCGATGTGTGTCTGTCTTATGTGGTGAGGAGGAGACTGTACATCTTAAGTTGATGTACTATGTATGTGTGTATATATATGTTGGGGTTTTTTTTTTTGGTTTATACATTTCAGGTGTAGTTTTATTATTATTCTGATGTCTGTACAGAAACTAGGAAGCTACATCCTGCAGCTATTTACCTTCATATAAATTTTAATCTGAATACAGGGAGAATCATTTTGTTTGGTTCTATCCAAAGGTAACAAAATTGGCCCATTCACACCTCTACTCTCATTTTTTGTACAGCTTAAATTGATAAGATAAAATGAACTTTAAATTCCCCGGAAAGGGAACAGCCTGGCTCATAGATGTTTGTTTTTTAAGCAAAGACTAAGATTACCAGCTCTTTATCTTTACTGAACAGACATGTGCATGCAATTATTGTGTTTTCGTCAAACTCTTACCAGAAAGAGCAAAAAAAACAAAGCAAATCATTGTATAATTATTTCTTTAGTTTAGATTTATGAATAGAGCAATAGTAACAAAAGAAGAAAGAAATTTGAAAAATTGTTGGACACTAGAGAGACTGTAATTTTCCAAGGTATCACTGGCCTTCAGTGCGTTTTCAGGATGTTATTTAACTGTGATTCACTTGTTTTTCAGGCGTGTTCCATTGCCTTTGGCAATGCGTGGACGCCGAGCGTTGGTTGATGACCTCTCGTTGGAGAACTCTGACTCTGAGGAGCCCCCAGCCTCTCCGACTCCCTCCTCTGGACTGCCAGGAACCCCGACTCCCTCCTCTGAACACAGTCTGGACCCTCCAGCATCCTTCAGCGTCAACAATACAGAGTGATGCCGATACAGACTCAGTTCAACACACACACACACACACACACACACACACACACACACACACACACACTCACACTCACTCACAGCCTGGACCACTCAGGGGTGAAGGTGTGACATACATGGTACATAACGGTAGTATAGTAGTATAAAAGTAGACAAACTAAGTCATATAGGATACAAACATCAGGCGCTACAACTTTAACCTAAACATTTTTTTCTGAACAAATACAGAAAATGTGTAAAAATTACATTTTACAAAGAGGCAACTGGAATTCATTTTTATTTTGTAACAAATGGACATAAAAAGAAACATAACAAAGACTGGGAATTTCTACACCACATGGCATTGCATCTCTGTAATGCACTGAGACACTAAAATACATCTCTCAAATTTCCAAGGAGAAAGTAATACCAACTCCGTTCATGCTGTATAGTAGTTAGAGAGCAGAATAGTTGCTATGTCTTTTACTTTAGGAAGTATTTCAAAACAAAGCCATGTTTAACCCTTTGATGAGCATTGAGTAAATTTGCAATCTGATCTGATTTCACAAAGGGCTGTTTGAGAATGAAAATACTTCTGAAAGGTGTTAGGACAATCTACATTAATGTTACCTATAATAGCCAACAAGAGATATCATGGAATTTCACCCTCTTTACAATTGTGTTTACACCCAAATGCAATTTGTGATGCATTGATCTCAGTTAATTTTTTAACAAACACAACAAATTAAAGTTTTAATAATCTGAAAATTTGAGAGAAATAAAAAGAAGGACTGACAACGATATCTAGTCAAATTTGTATTGAAACAGTTGATAACAAACTGAGACACATTAAACCAAGTTCTCTAACAATTTCAGCGTATTTGACCATAAAAGGCCGTCTATATGCAGTCTCACCTGCTGCGTTACGCTTGTATTGAATGATATATCCTTTTTCTATACATTAGAAATGCTACATTTGGACAAATGTAGTAGGTAGTATTAGTTAGTTTCTTTAAAGTCTTAACATACTGCTTCAGACGTTTGAATTTGTATAATTTATATGGAAATGAACTTAAGTTATTGATTGCTGGTTGTCTTCTGACTCCATCTAGTGGGGAAGCATGCTAGTCTGATTGTTCCTGCTTCTGCTGGTGCTGATGTCAGCAGGGACCAGGCTACATTCACAGACAGCTTAGATGTTTCAGTCAGCACTACAGGATCAGGTCTGTTTGCATGGAAGACCTCTCTGGTTAAAGTCATTGCTGTTGCAGAAAACAACAGCAGACGTATGGATTTTCTCTCACAGCAACATAACTACCACTGCTTCAATTTATCTTTTTATCAAAAGAAAAAAAAAAACAACCTTTTTTTCAACTGATAAACTTGTGTTTTATTTTGAAAAGCATCTTGTACATTGTACTTTAATTTTTACTGGTTGTGTGAATTTTTGGTCAAACAAAGCTATAATGTTTAACCAAATGGTGGGCGTATGGATGAGAAAAAGGGACATCAATTTGTAGAAAATGTAGATTAGATGTTGAGTAGAGTAGCAGACAGGAGTCGAGACTGGTTTTGTGTTCTGCTGTCCTGCAGTAGAGTAAACTCATCTTCTGCGAACAGCTGCTGTAGAGATTATAGAATTAATGAGTACGAGACTCAGAGCATTTTCACAAGTAGTATTAGATTAAAAAATTACAACGGAGGCACTGAAGAAGGAATTTTTATGACTTAACAGCAAGTGCAACAAAAACAGATTTTTTTTTTTTTTTTTACCCAAAGTAACAAAACTTTAAATGACATGTAGATATGTGCAGTGCAAACCAAACACATGATAAACCCTCTTTGTGAAACCTGGTTTTAAAGATGTTTTTCAAGAAGATAAAACATCAACGGATAGTGAGCCACTATAATCTGGTCCAATCGTCTCTTCAAATTTTCGAAATGATTAAAGTCACTTGCACACTGTCCCTTACCAATAACGTATTGAAATGATGAAGTTAATATTTAGTCATTCTAAGTTTATTTAGGAGCTTTTTCTGTCTCAGCTTTGAGGCTGTCCAGGACATTAGTGTGATGTCTAATTTTGTAGAGACATAAAGAGAAATTAATGAATAGTTTGACATTTGGGTAATTACTTTTATTTAATTCCTGGAAATAAGAGGAAACATCCAGCCTGGCTCTGTCCGAAGCAGCTCAATGATTAATACCTTTATGGATGTTTCATCTGTGCTAAAGCTGAATTGTAATATATATATAAAAGGACTTGAGGGGCAGTCACTCATGCTGAGACTTTAGGAAGTCACTTCTCCAGGCCAAGAACAGTCTGACACATTAATCAAACAAATGGATTTGTCAAAATGCCAAACTATTCCTTTAACTATTACTTTCACCGAGAGAAAATTGCTTAAATTAGAAAGAATATCATTACCACTTTTTTTTTTTTTTTTTTTTTTTTCAATCGGAACTAAAAGATAAAGAGATTGTGTTTCTAAAAATCACAAATTCTGTTTTTCTGGACAGTAGTTTATGGTAATCAGGGTTGTCCTCTCTATCCCCTTTTTCCTCACATTAGTTTTAGCTAACAGGTTTATAATGCACTGAGAAAAGAGGAACAATAAGCATGTGCAGTATTCAAAAGACTTAACATCCCATGTGAATCCATTCAGACGTACCATGTTCACCATAACTCAGTTAGAGAGAAATGAAAACAGCTTAAACTAGTTGAGTCAAGAAAGAGTTTGACTACTGATGGCATGTATTTAACACCCTGTTAAAGGGTTTTATTTTTTATTTTCTCTGTACAATTATTTCATTTCAATAATATGCAATGGATTTTGTTTGAAGCTGTGTTTTGTTTTTGTTTTTTTTTTAAGATATTGTGTAAACGCTGCACTTTACACACTACCGGAGGAAACATGCACAGCTGCACACTGACAGTACATCATGTTTTACCTGCTTCGTCAGGTTAGGTTTTATTGCAAAGAACCAGACATAGCATTAAACCAAATCAGCTGACGTGTCATGTCAAATGTCATCATGATACGGCCTGTCCCTCTTAGCCGTTTAATGTTTTAATCTCTGAACGTGTTAACTTAGTTCACGCCTTGATAGACCAAAATCTGAAGACGTGTGGATTGAACTGCTGGATTGAGAACAGCTCAGTTCTGTTCGCCTGTAGCAAGAGATAAGGCTGTTGCTTCTGGAAATTGTTCACTTTCTCTCTGTGTTGGTTTGATGGCTACTGTGGAACTTGAAACATTTTGGAAACATGTTTTATTGTTTTAGCCTTTTTTTGTTATTAATGCTGTAATTATAAAACATCTGACTGGGGTTAACTTTAATATATGTCGTTGGTTTTGATCTTTGTGTGTCTTGAGCATTTCTTTGCATACACTCACATGTACACTCAAGAACTATCAAAGAGTCCACACAAACACACAAATACATATGTCCCAAGGAAAACAGATAAAGTATCACACATCAATTTTATTTTGTGTTTTAAATATTTGAAACGATAAGCAGGGACATTTCACAGTCAGGACAGAATACCACTGTAAGCCAATGGAGACACAAACAGGTCAAAGGTTTGATGCAGAAATGAAACAATTCAAGCTGGGTATAACAATTTAAATAATATTTAACTGCACAAAACCATCTCAGGTTGAATTGCAAGCAATTTCATTCTAATTATCATCTTTCAATGAGGAATTAAATATTGTTTTACAGAGGAACTGACAAATGATAGTTTAGGAGGTCACGATATACAACACCTGCAATAAATAAATAATCCTACTTCTTGTCCTTCAGAATATCTGTGAACATCCAGCCATCCTCATGTGGGGGTGTTGGTATGAGGCGGTGGTCAGGATTATGGACGGGGGCTAAAAATGATTGCGCAACACCCTCAAACGGTGTGAAATTCAGGTTATTTTCACTGATCGCCATCATGTACGGACTCGGTTCGTCTGCTCGCTGGTATGTCTGCATGTGTGAGACGTCGCCGTAGCTGACTGACGTGGGGAGCTGGTTTTGGGTAATGTCTGAACCTAGAGCTGGTTGGAAATAGTTGAATTCTTTCTCTGTGCTTGGATTAATGGCCTGGTCTCCATGGCAACTAAATCCTAACCCATATCTGTACTCACCTCTCTCAAAGTGTAAACCCGCTACCTCAGAGCTGTCGTCGTGCATTTGCTGTGTGAAAATATCTGAGTTCTCTGCAAATGTCAGGTCATTTCCTCCGACCTCCTGCCCTCCATCGCCTTCCACATCCAGCCAGTAGCCATCCACATCCATGTAGCCTCCTGAGTCCTTGCCGCCAATGCTGAATAGATCCATTATGTCGGTCCACGGACACTCTGCAATGTCAGCAATGCTCTTCTGAGTCTGTGTGCAGGTGGAGATGTCTGTGAACATTTGGATGGAGAAATCGCAAGAGTCAAGAGACAGCGGAGAGAGGTCTGGAGAGAAGGAAGGGGACGAGCCTGTATTCTGACCAGACTGGCTACATTTGGAGCTCTGCAGAGCTGTTTGAATGTTCTCTGACAAGCTGCTGATTGACTTGAGTGGACTTTCATCATCATAATGATCAGCATGAAGACGCTCTGCTTGGTCACACTCAGTACCTTTGGGAGAGCTGATATAAGTGAATTCAACCCTTTTAGGAATTCCACTGTCCTTTTTCTTTCTCCCTTTGCTCTGGTTGTGTTTTCTGGTTCCACATGTGGCTGGGTGTGATTTGTGAGGCTGTTTCCAAAGATCCTGTGAGTTTGTGTGCGTCTCTCCAATAGGCTCAGAATGAATGGGGATGTCAGCGCTTGGCCTTGAGACGCCATCTGCATAAGTGTGAATGCTTTGGGAGGGGCTTTCATCCTCTGTCTCCTGTGAGTGGAGTGACAAATGGTTTTTCTCCTCATCCTTCAAATAGAGAGCAGATGCCAGACGGTGGTTTGCTGCCTCAATGTCTGCAAACTTTCTGTTGAGGGAGAGAGAAAGATGAGATACTGCTTTTTGACTTTCATACACATACACTTGAATATTTTCCAGCACATCAACTATGAAGATACAGCCGGAGCAGCTGGATCTGTGTGTGTATTCACACATAATATACATACATTCACATCTGCATGTATAAGATAAGTAAACTCTGCGTCAGAAAGGGAAGCACTTTATCCCTTTTATCATCTGGTGACCTCTCTGATTCTTAGCACTGACTCCCAGCATGCATCCTGGATTCTGCTTCTCAGCTGACTTCGGTGTCACTCTGGTGGGCCAACATACCTCTGAATCATGTTGTGCAGAAAGCGGCGGTGGTTGACCTGTCGTTTGGATGGCCGGTTTTTCCGGGGTTTCTGCAGGGTCCTCATCATGTGACCTGCTGCTGAAGTAACAAAAGTATATAGGTCACGACCCCAAGGGGCCGCTCTCTCCAGCCTGTTCTCCAGTGCGACAGAGAGAGATGGTCGCATGGCTACAGGAGAAGAAAACAGTCACATCCGTATCACTCATGTCAGTGCTGTGGCTAATGCTGTGTTGAGATGACAGGAAACATGTTTGGATTTATTTCTTTCACTCTCTCTGACTACCAAACATCACAGTGCACTCCGATCAGCTTTGCTCTCTTGAAATTTAACTCTTAATTAAATGTAATAATTATACTGATTTTAAATAAGACATTGCAATTATACCTTCACTTCAAGTATTTAACTTACTTCCCGCTCTCAGGGAAAAGTGCTGTTTTATACTCAGAACTGTAGTGATTAACCTGCAGATTATGTTGGTACAGGCCACACAGCCTGTGTTGAAGTTATAAAATACAATACATTTCTACAGGTTAGTTTACCAACAGCACAGTATGAGTTTACATACTCCGTAAAACTGGCTCCACCTCAACCAGATGCTTTGACAAAGTGCCGTTTGCACATCAGTGACAACACTGATCCATTAATGTATATATATTAAGAAACATTTTACTCATAGTGGGGTATTTTTTAGAGTGTAGTATTTCTATTTCACCTACTCCTTCCCTGCACTACCTATAATACAGTTACATTAAAAGGCTAATTGAGGCGCACAGACTATACACACATAATACACTGTTTGTTATATTAGCCATAAAAGAAAAAGAAAAGCTTGCTTACCGTTCTCGTCCTCTGGCTGCTGTGTGCTTCTGCAAACTGCTCTAATAACTGAGTAGGCTTCAGAGGTGAGAGAGGTGTGGCAGTTTAATTGTTGGTGCCCGTCTGTGCTTGCATTGTGTGTCTGTGCACACAAATTCAAGTCAAGTGACAAGTGACCCTTAATGCAAATGTACAGAATCCTTTTTTCTCAGCAGTATGAATAGAATCCAAATTGACAAATTGATAGTGGGAGAGGAAGTGAGACCCGATGGGGAGCTTTGAAAAGAAAGAGGCAATTATCTGAGAAGTCAACCGCTCTCTGAGGTGTGGGCACACGTCTCCATTGTGTGCTGCACCAAAGGCAGCTTGTTAAATTTTAGGAGACACAAACACAACAGTTGAAGTAGTTAACAAGCCCTTAATTGATCATCTTAAACTCTGGCCCTAATTACCACATTCTCAGAGGGAAGAGCTAACATGGTTGCTAGTGGCTTTAATTGACCTTTGCAATTCAATAGTACACTCCCAAGTGCAGAATTTTACATATCTATGGCAGCAGGTGTGTGAATAGGCTGCCCCTTTTACAAAGCTGAGAGAAGAGGAATAAAATATAACACATTTTAGATTCTATCTATTACATCTCTTATATTATACCTGTTATGTTTGTGATGTTATGTTATGTTATGTATGTTGTTTTCACTGTCAAATGTTTTGCATGGTAATTCTATACTTTAAATTAAGTTGGATGATTGATTGATTATATCTCCAAAAAAATGATTTCTTCTCTGTTTAAATAACATTTTGTGATGGACTGATCAAAATATCCACAGTTTGATTTTCACTGCTTTTACACATTACTTAACAGAAGCCTTTGAATACAGTTCTTCAAAGGCTTTCTCTCTAATTCTTTCATTTTTATCCACACTAAATAAATTGTGTTGCGACCATATTTTTTTTTTTTCCATCTCAAATATCTTTTTGGCCCCTAAACTGTAACTCAACTTTCCTAACGCTGGTAAAACCCTGAATTCATACATTTTACAGTGCAATGCTGAGAGAAGGGAATTGCTGCAGGAGTGGCCTCTATTTATAGAGACAGGCCATGTGCTTCTGACAGGAGGGCGCCCCTCTGCTAACCTTCTAGTGTGGGCTCAGCTAAAACACGTTACTCAGTTTGAAAATCTGGTAAGTAACATTTACTACACAGACATTATTGGAAATAAATAAAGATTTTTTTATTGGAATGACAAGGTAAGCGTGTCACTCTCTGATATCAAGTATTGCCGACTACAGCTTGTTGCTTTGTCATGCACGTCATTAATTCCTCACATGTGCTATTTTCTCAGATTCCTCTCCAGTGTGCTGATAAAGGTCTTATCTATCATTTTCTGCAACAGAGAGTGAACTTTGACCAGGTGAGAAAACCTTCCTGTCAGTATATTCACTTCATCTCCGCCTCCTCACCCAACAGAGCCAATCAGAAAACAGCCTGTCTCTCTTGAAACTTGAAAATTCAAGCAAAGCCACGCTGACAGGTAGGTTTCACTGCTATTTGGCTATTACATGAGGTCAGTACACTTTTTAGTATGTAGACCATCGTTGATGAGTGGCACATTAGGTCATATGGGCCTTTGTTTATTTTCCTGTTACATCTATTTTATTTGAGCATCTTTTAAACCTCCCACTGACTGAAATTTGTCATATTGCAAAGCAGTGACACCCAGTGGGTTTCTCATGAATAAACTGCTTTAATATTCCCTCCTTGGTTAGATTTTCCAGCATGAACAGAGCCTGGGCTGTGTTCAAGGCTCACCCCTACATCAGTAACGTCCTCGGATACACAGCTCTGTTTTCCTCTGCTGACGTGATACAACAGAGCGTGCTGGGAGGGAAACGTGCCGCTAGAGCCCCATCAGATGCCTCAGCTGACATCGACTGGTGTCAGACAGCTCGAGTAGCAACTGTTGGTTTCTGTTTCCATGCCAACTTCAACTACCACTGGCTCAGGTGGCTGGAGAGGATGCTGCCAGGGGGCGGAGTCAAGGCAGTGACAGGGAAGGTTGTAGTGGATCAGCTGGTTGCAGCTCCTCTCACCATCAGTGCTTTTTATATTGGTTAGTTTTCTAAAAATCACTATTTATATCTTCTGCTTGAGAAATGTTGATATTTGTTGTGCTTTCAACTTTTTAATCCTGTTCAATTCCCCATTTGTATTCTATAAATTTATTAAATTTAAACACCCAGTCTGTTTTAACTTATAGACTTATTTTACTTTTTATGTAAATTTGAGTAAATTTTTGTTAAGAGATTGAGACTGCTTTGAGCTTTTATGATAGAACCAACAAAGGCTGAGTTAAATCATCTTTCTGCCACCTCTGCCTTTCAGGTTTGAGTTTACTAGAAAACAAAGACGACCCACTAGAAGACTGGAGACAGAAATTCTGGACATCTTACAAGGTACATGGTAAAGTCAATGGTTGTTTTAGTTTTACTGATAAAATATCTATAAAATATAAAAAATATCAAATAAAATGATCTATCTATCTATCCATCTATCTGTCAAGTCTGGAGTGATATATTGGTCAACTATGCAGGTGAGAAACCCTTCTATAATCATTATTATTTACTTTAAAGCAACGCACTGTGTCTTGTTTGTTGCTTATATGCACATATGAATGAGTGACATTCATCTTCCATCATTTCAGGCAGTGAACTTTGCCCTAGTCCCTCCTGTGGCCCGGACAGTGTTTCTGGGAGGCACTGCACTTACTTTCACAGTCTTTCTGTGCCACCTCAGACAGCAGCGTAGCCACTAACTTGAATAAACCCAAGATCTTCAGTGTCATTATGCAAGTTTTTTGTAAAGTAATGGCATAGATTAGGCTAAAGAGAATAGAATCCAGTTGCAGAGTCATTAGCATTGATAAGGAAACCTCTGCTGGAAAGGTCACATCTCGATGATTCATCTGATACTGCTGGGATTGAGAAATGTCTCTGTCTTGTTTCAACTTCCCTGTTTCTTAAAAGAGAACTGTATGCAAATGTAAATTTTGACGCAACAGTGTCTGGGTTAAATCCTGCTGATATACTTAGATTTTTTTGATGTTGAAAACAACAGAGCTTTTAAAACTGTCACACTGTTGCATTTTGCCATACTGGATTCAATATGTGGTTTTTATAATACATTCTTAATTACAGGTTAAAAGACATTTTAAAAAATCATCAAAAGGAATTACACAGTTAAATGAATACAAAACTCCAAATAAATACACTGTACACTGTGTAGTATACATGAATTACATACATAAATGGTTGTATCATTCACAGCCTTATTTACTGAGCCATTCTTAGGCAATCTGTTAATGCCAAATGTGTTACAACTTTGTACAAAAATGTATTATTATTATTATGTTGCAATACCTTAAAAAAATGTGTTTTCTTAAAATAAAAATTGAGAAAAGTGTTTCACATTTTATATTATTTATACTTGACATAATTTGCAATAAATAAATACATAATGTACTTGTTAAACCATGGTTGCATTTCTGAGGGCGATATTAAAAAATGTCCTAATGTGAACATAATATCGTAAAGAAATAGATTAGGAGTAGAGTAGTAAGTATTGTTGCAAACATGCAAATATCAATGCACTATTCACAGTGGATTGTGTTCATCTTGATATTTTGTGTGGATAATGTATGATTTATGAGCAAGCCAATAAAGGAAAAGTAAAGGAAGTAAAATATATTTATTAGAGGTTAATATTTTCAGGATAGAGATAATACAATTCTCAAAAAACAAGTCAAAATTATGGATTAACCCTAACTATCAGCACCCTGTGAGTCTGCCTGTTGTTCACCACTGGAGGCGCCATTTTGAATCCTCGGAGGTGCCTCGCAGGAAGCGCAGGCTCAGCAGCCAATCAGAGACCCGAGAGTTCATCCCATCGTTTATCGCGAGAGCTCCGCTCTTCCTTTTCCCTTTTCGCTCTGAGTCCAAGATGGTAGGTACCGCTAGTAGAATTTTTAAAACGCGATAGCCTGACTATCTACGATCATCCTCTGAATTAAAGCAGCATCTCTTCTTTGTGACAACAGTTACTGATTGTTTACATAATTTACATTACAGCCCTGCCACGATTTTGTGCTATTTGGCCATGTAGTTGATATTAGCTTCCCCTCTCTAATACCGACATAGCTGCAGCTCCTTCACGCCTTCAGTCTGACCAAAAATTAGCTTTAGAAATTATTTCAGAAGGAGGAAAATATTAGTCAGAGTCGTGTTTTATCTTTGGTCAAACTTAGCCTGTCTGGCCAGATGTGAAACGGCCCAGTGTGTAAACTACAGGCTGGTTCCGAGCTGTGCTAGTTAGCAGCTAGCAGCCGAGTGTCAACGTGTGAACCGGCCTCACACTGGCGTTAAACTACATGTTTCCATCATGGATTCAAATGGTCCACTTTGAATTTTGACAGACTTGACCAGGAATTTGCAAAAAGTTGAGAAATGTAAGATTTCATTACGCTATATAGAGTGTAAGAAATTTAGATCAATGGAGCTTCTTTATAAACGAGTGTTTGTTGTATTAATGCGCTTTTCATTTCTCAAGGGAGTTGACATCAGACACAACAAGGACCGCAAGGTGCACAGGAAAGAGCCAAAGAGCCAGGATATCTACCTGAGGCTCCTGGTTAAGGTAAAGCATTCAGCCATCATCCTTGGTTCAGTGTAATGATAGCATCCGTAGTGGAACCTCTGTAGTATGTTGGTGCAGCAGCGATCAGTTTGATGACACGCTGCATTTCTAACTGTAACGCTGGTTTCTTACAGTTGTACAGGTTTCTTGCCCGCCGCTCTAATGCTCCCTTCAACAAGGTTGTCTTGAGGAGGCTCTTCATGAGCAGAACCAACAGGCCCCCCATCTCCATCTCCCGCCTGGTCAGTCTAACTTCCCACACCCTTTACATCACCAATGAGTCCTTTATTCTTGCACTATGGATAACGGATTAAGAGCAGCCTACATTGCATCTAAGATTTTATCATACATAAAAATGTGTTTTGCTACTGCCTCTGTTCTTCAGTCAAAATGGCCTGAAAATTTTGTGTTGTGATGCGGTGACCAAACTTGTGTGACCCTATGAATTCTATGGAGTGAATGTATAGCACACGTGTGGTAATTTTACGAGTCAGACTGAATCATTAGTTGTATAAAATTTTACGGTCTAGGTCCAATAATTGTGATAAATTTGAATCACTTACTTAGGATAGATTTTCTGGGCAATGCATTTTTCCTATCTGGCTCCTTTTATTGCCTCTGAACATAAAATTGATGGTTTTATCTCCCTAAATAATAAAATAGCAATCAAACCGTTATCACAATTACTTTATTAGTAGCAATATTATGTGCTTAACACAAATGTTTAATTTTTAAGATGACCTGACTCTGATCCACCTTCCCCTTCCATAGATCCGTAAGATGAAGATGCCAGGCCGTGACAACAAAATTGCTGTTGTTGTGGGAACAGTCACTGATGATGTCAGGATTCAGGATATCCCCAAACTGAAGGTAATTCCTACTTTTGCAGTATTTTTTGGTGAACTTATCTATTGGTCTTCAGAGGAAAAGTCCTTAACACTGTAATGTGTATGAAATCTCTCATTTTCTGTCTGTTGTCTCACAGATCTGTGCTCTGAGGGTAACTGATGGTGCTCGCAGAAGAATCCTGAAGGCAGGTGGTAAGGTGATGACCTTTGACCAGCTGGCTCTGGCTTCTCCCAAAGGACAGGGCACAGTGCTGCTGTCAGGTAATTAAACATGCAATGTTAGATTAAAACTTTACCCCAATGCAATTCAGCTAGTTAATGTTCTTGCTTGTGGTAGAGATCCACTGTGGTTTGCTATGTTTTCATGGTGCAGCAAGCAACAGAGGATATCTGCAAGTAAGAAAAGTGTTAGAATGCAAACTGCACATTGGATTGCTGAATAACCTTAGAGAGACGTACACAGTTTAACTGTACAGCTTCAGATAAGGCGGCTTGATTTAGAAAAGGTTTTTATTTCTATTCCGTTGTGACTGCTACCGGATTTTCAAATTTCATTATTACATTTCATTAGATAGCATTACCAAAAAGTTATTCACTTGCAAACAGCTCACTCGCTCACTTTAATAATAAAGTGAGCGAGCACACACACAATCGTTTTTGTATTGTCTGACTGCACCTGTGCTTTTTCCATGATGCCAAATACAACAGGTCATAGATACTGTTTAATTTCTGAGACAATTGCAATGGGTCGTTTTTAAAATGGTTCCACTTTTCAATTTGAAAAGTCTAGTCAAAGGCTGTGAAATATGTGGAACTCATTCTCTCAGGGCTGTTATGAGGTCTGTCGAAATTGTGATTTATGCAAAATCAGGAAAGGATTTTAGTTGTTCTTTGAGATATTTTGTACTGTTTTTCATACTCTATAAATGTTTGTTCATCAGGACCCCGCAAAGGCAGAGAGGTGTACAGGCACTTTGGAAAAGCCCCTGGAACCCCTCATAGCCACACCAAGTATGTATACAGATGTGTTGTTGCTGCTGTTAACGAATTATGCTGTCATGCTAGTACTCTGATTAGTCCAACTTGAGTAGAGAATGGTGTCTTTCTTTTGGTAGTAGAAGTGTCCACTAGTTTGAGGTTGGATAGACTGTGATTATACATTGAGCACACAGTCCATCTCTGGCTGCTCCGATGCATTGCTCCATGGTGTCTCACTTCTTCATCTCTCTCATCTCCTATTCATTTTCTTTCTTTTGAGAAATATCAATAGCAAGCAGGTTTTCATGTAGGGATGTTATTCCTCTAATGAAGGTTGGAATAATGCAGTTTGTTTTCCATCAATTGAATTAACAAACCTTATACAGAAGACAAACAGGTGTCAGTGGAGTTAACACCTGTTTGTTCATAGTGGAGTTAATGCTTTGTATCATACTAATAATTAGACATTTGCAGACGTGAAATTGTAATCCCCACTGAAACATCACTATCAGTGAACTCAACAATGGCATTTTTTTCTAGATTACAAAAGATCTTAAATGTCACATAGAAAAGGGGGTTATTAAGTGTTTTGTTGTGAAGTTTTTCATTTATTAGAAAACTTTGTTGCTGTTTAGTTTTGACCGTTGAGAAATTAACTGGTGTAAGTAAAGCGGTGAGCCACAGCTGATGTGCACAGTCCATATAAAGAAAGATGATTGTGTTGCTCAAAGTGGAAAATAGTGTTTTATAGTGTTTTGTATTGGGGCCCTTCAATCAGTTGAAGCGGTAGACAGACACTGGGCCTGTTTCGTGGTCATTTATAAGGCAGTGCTGGTGGGAATGAACAGGTACATGAATGTGGTAATTGGTGCCGTGCTGTTAAACCATACTGCTCTCTCTCCTCTCCAGGCCCTATGTTCGCTCCAAGGGCAGGAAGTTCGAGAGAGCTCGTGGTCGCAGAGCCAGCCGTGGCTACAAGAACTAGTGTCTTGTTTTTGTTTTCAATCCGATACAAATAAAAGATTGGCTGTAGAAAGTGTGTTGTGTGTTTTTATTGGATGACTGTCCTGTCACAGCAGGCAAGTGGGGTTAGACAAAACGTCACTTTTCCACATGCACCGACCTAACCTTAAAGTCTGATATGACTTCACTATTCCTTTGATCACAATTGATATGAGTTGCCCTGGAAAAAAACATGACTGTGCCAGGAAGTGGAGGCCTATCAATGATTGGAGAATGTCGGTGGGTGTTGCGCTGTTTTCCTTATCGCCATTGGATTTCCTCTCCGCCGCTCAGAGCTGCTGCTGCTCCGTCTCCAGTCACATCCTGCACCGAGCCGCAGTCTTCACAGCCTGTCGTCATGAGAGGGAGGACAAGATGAGGTAATTGTCGGCTCCTTTTGCTCTTTTCATAATAATCCGATCGGGTTGTTGTGCTCCCATCCCTGTGTAAATGTCATTTACAAATACCTGGTGTGTTTTTTATTTTATATATTTTTCCCCCCATGAGCCGGTTTAATAGTCTGACCATATAGCCCGTTAGCTGCCGTTTCCATCAAACGGTACCTGCGCTGACTCGGACACATCATGAAACAGCTAATGAGACGGGAAACAGTCAGACGGGACCTTCTCGGTGTGTCCCAGGTTAGAGAAGAGGTTTTTTCTAAGGGATCGATCTTTCCATAATAAGTTGTCATGAAGTTAACTAGCTAACTGCTAGCCTCTGCTAACTGCCACTGCTGAAAGACAGCACTTTAAAGCATTCATAACATTAGCCAGTGTTTGCTATTCCCTTGATTTTTACAGCAGTTTCCCCACAAATTTACACCCCTTTTGCCTCAAGACAACCTCGGATGCTACACTGAAAACGGTTCTGCAGTTTTCCTACAACTGTCTAAAGGCAGCTAAATAAGTTAGCCAGCTCAGTTGCCAACCTGCTAGCTAACGTAGTGTTAAAGTTCAGAGCTTTTACTTTAGACCACCGGGGTCACAAGCTAAACTCATAACTGCTGTTAGATACATGGCTGTGCTCCGGCATACAAAGTCGAGGAGAGCTCAAACTTATCCAAAATACCCCCCATGTCAGTCAACAACCGCCTCATTGTGTGGGGGACAAAATTAGCCTGCTGATATTATTATTTCTGGGTGTCCCCGCCCTGCTTTTTCAAGGACGTAAGGTGCAACAATGGGCATGAGTGAGGTCTTTTTTGTGCTTTTTATCAGGCCAGGAAATCAGCCAAGTATTGATTTCTGTCTGCACCCAGCTTGTGCAATGCTTCCTGACTGCTATAAAACCAGAAAATAAAATTCAAGCTGTTTATTAATTTAGGGTATAACCAAGTCTGCTGATAGTTCAATAACTGTACTCTGACACATTATAGTCATGATGACTTTGACCTTAAAGATGAAAAAAATCATTTCTGTGTACAGTGAACTACATGAACTTTACTTTTTGGCAATTAATCCCTGTTAATGTACCGTTTTAAAAATCATATAACCAAAATCCAGATTATTTAGAGCTATTCACCACAAAGCAATTTCTTGGGATAAACAAGAAGTAAGATTGCAAGCTAATGCGCATTACGAATTGCGAAATGTCTAAAATCAAGCCCAATTTAGGTCAGCAAATTGCAAAATCTCAATCCCACATTCAAATTGTGAAAGCAACACTGTGTCCGCAAATCCTGTTAGACAAAAGCCCTGAATATGAAAATGCCAATCTGCTGTGGTCATTCAAATGCAACCTATCGTCCAAAATAATGTATATCAGCACAGCACTTGAGGATGTGTGACTGTGAGTCATTATGGGCTTCAGAAAAGACGCATCTAAGGTCAAGGGTTGTGATGTATCTTGTGTTGCTTCACTCTGTGACTGGTATTGCTTATTCTTATCATCATAGTCCTCCATATTTGTTCTACCCTAAATTTAAAACTGAGATGTTTCTGTGTTGAAATCCAAATTAATTAGACAAGAAATATTCACTTTAGACAATTTAGTATCATTCCTTTTTTAATATCAATTCCTGACTCATCTACTCTAGAATACATCTAGGTGAATGGGCCACTGTCACAAGTTTGTCTATTATTTACATTTTTAAATATTTTTGAGGCTTTATTTATTTTTTTACAAATGACTGTGTTCTCCATTGTCATACAGGAACAGAGGTCTTTGGGAGGGAACGTGAGGCTTGACTCAAGGACATTACCATGACATAAACTAAGGATTCAATTCGAACTGTCTTCTTGTTTGTCTTTTGTTTTGTTTTTGTTTTTTCGTTGTCTAATCTCCATTTGTTTTACCTTGTGTTCACCCTCCTCTTGTGCAGAAACAGATAATGAATTGAGGCAGCCGCATTTGCTTTGATGAAACTTTAATGTATCACACTACTGTCTAGAGGACTGGGACCAGTCACTCCTCTTGTCTGCCTCATATATATCACTGAGATTAAAGATAGCAATAGAAGTATCAAAGGTCTTGAAAAACCTAACTCATCATATCTTTATGGCATTAATTACATTTTGGCCAGCACTTACCATGCAACATACTTTACTCAATCCTACAATTGTGCATTAATTTAATTTAATTGTTGTAGCCTCATTGTTTAACAAGGTGTGGGTTTTTTTTCTTATTCACACTTATGTTTAAGTTTTTCAATGCAACTAAGAGTTTTCTTCTTTTGTGTAATTATTTAAAGATTTTTTTATGTTGAATAGCTGCTCTACTGTCTCATTGTTATCACAATTGACAGTTTTAAATTGTAATGTATACTTGTGTGTTTTTTTTACTTATGCAATCGTTGTTGAAAATGCTTTTGTTTTAATGACTGATCTTGTAGTGGGAATCTACATTTTAAGTCCTTATGTCTTTCAATATGTTAAAATATTGCCAGTCCACTTTTCAACTGGCAGTAAGCTGTGGAAGCTGATGGCTCTTAAGCTCAAACTGTCATGCATGCTTTCTGTGACACAAAGACTGATCTTAAGCATTTCCAATCTCCACTGGATAAATATGCTAAACAGAGATATCTTTGAACTGAAGGAAATTCTTTTTTTTTTTTTCTCAAATGAAGACCTACTTCTGAAATGAACAAACAGGAACAGAAACTTATTTTGTGATATTGTTCCTTGAACTCCAGCACTGAAAAGTAAGAGTGGTTTTTGTTTGTTTGTTTGTTTGTTTGTTTTTTTTTTTAAAGAGATTTCAGGGATAGAGTTCTCAGATTCAGATGTGTTTTGTTTTTCACTGCAAATCTCAAACAGCTACCAAATTTCACTCTTTAGATCTCTATCTATAGACGATACTTCCCCAAAACTTGTGAGACATTGCATTTCTACCTAAACCTTGCTTACTTCAGCTTTGAGGATGCGATCTCCAGAACCAACTTCACCTTCTCCAGCAGAAGCCCTCCTCCATGGCCAGTTTGCAAGCTGGGAATCAGGCAGTAACAGCAACAATAACAGCTGCCCCAACAGTCCTGGTGGTCCGACTGGAGTCTCCCCCACTGCCTCTCCCACTCTTGCCTCGGCCTCCAACTATGCCTTGACCCTCACCCACATGCACATACACATCCAGCGCTTGTCGCCACGGCCTGGAAAAGAAGCCCGTCTCCTAATGCCTTTATCAGAGCTAGTGGGTTGCAGCTGCCCTCGTGTTCCTGCGCCCCCGCTCCTGGTGCTCTACTGGTACCCACCAGGTAAAAAGCGGAAAGGGGTGTCCCGGCGAAGGCAGGTGAGGGCCTACCTGGCAGAAAGCAGGCCTGAAGCTGAGAGGTGGTCAGCTGCCGTGCAGTGTCTGCTCAGAGGTGTGACCGTCACTTCTGACACAGGTGAGTTTATGTGTCTTTAAATTGTTCCTTGCCCAGTTTGGGCATTGTTTGATGGTTTTGATTTGTTATGGGACCATACTTGCATACTCTTATTCGTCCATTAAATAGACATTTTGTGCGATGTAGCTCTTAGTAGTCTGTGCTTTTTACATTTAATGTATTTGTTCATACTTCAGCCAACTACCAATTTAGATTTGTGTCAGAATGTCATGAAAATCGACTTTCAGAGACCAAGAGTTCCAGCTCTGGTAAACATGTTGCACTTAGCTGTTGTGATGTTTTCAAAACTGGGAGCCTGTTTTACTGAGGAATCTTTCTAAATTATCTAGAGTCTAGTTTTGATAAATGGCTGTAATAAATAAACACCATTCCTAATTTGTTGTTGTTAAGAGTTTTCATAGTATTTGCTTTGGCTGACCTGTCTGTTCTGCGTCCATGGTCTTTATCACCACTCTCATGTAGCGATGGAGAGGATAGGGCCTCTGCAGCATACAGCATACTCTTTTCTCATGTGCTTTATCCCTCAGCCTCAAAAATCTAACGGGTTGAAAAGTCCTGCTTCATGTCCATTTCACGATGCATGTGTATGCTTAAACTCACCAAAATCTGAATTCTATCCCAAATCACCTCTTTCATCTCATGTGTGTCTCTTGATTTATTTTAGTGGCTTGTATTTTCTTTAGTTTTCTCACCTTTCTGTTGGACCCTTGTTTGTCTTCCACCTCCTTTGCCCATGCAGTCTACTTTCTCTCTTATCTGTTTTGGTTCTATGATTATTTCATTTCTGAATCACTTGCTGTCTTGATTCTGTAAACTGTTGTTTATGGATGTGACAGCTGTACTAGTTGTGTTTTCGGCTGATTTGCTTTAGTGTAGTTTGTTGCATAACCTAGGATTATCTGAGTGTTTGTCATAATTTTTCTCCCTGCGCTGTTACCCATCTATAACAAACCAAAACATACAGTGATTTTTAGGGCAAACTAGAGATGCCATTCATTTATTCCAATCTCCACATCTGGGCTGATTAGGCAATAAGCCTAACAACTCGGTTTGATAGATAATACCTCTGCACACAGCTGGTTTGTTTTTGGATATATCAATGTACTTTACCAACTGATTATTTTTAATTCCAATTTTCTGAATGCTGCTTCTGTCATTTATGTGCCCCTCACAGTCTATCTGAAATGATTAATAAATGTTCTCCCAAGCGACAGCATTGTGAAGTAGATCCTGTGAGGTGAAATAAAAGAGGCTCAAATGGTTGAATGCACTCAAACTCCAGGGTTGGGCAACAGTGTGTGACAGCTTAGCTTACGTCCCAGTTGGCAGGCTCTATGAAGGCAGTGAACCTTTCGTTCCTTTCTTTGTTCTGGGCAAAAACTGGGTGTTTTAGCTTACTTATCTTATTTATATCCCTACTGTCTTTTTTTCATGCAGAATTTTCAAGAAGTCTGCTACCTCGTCCAAGGCGACTACTGTTATTGGTTAACCCCTTCAGTGGAAGAGGCCAGGCAATGCAGTGGTGTCAAACACACATCCTGCCCATGATCAGAGAGGCCAACATCAGTTACAACCTCATCCAAACAGGTAACACAAAAGCCAAAGGCAGCCTTACAAGGTAGATGCTAGCATTGCATTGATATGAAACATGTCAATGTCCATTTCTGGATTTTTCACTATCTGTCTCAGAGCGTCAGAACCATGCAAGGGAGCTTATCAGAGAGATCTCACTCCCAGAGTGGGATGGCATCATCATCATTTCTGGAGATGGCCTGCTGCATGAGGTCTGAGTGTTTTTAATTGGATAAACATGGTGGTTTAATACATGTCCACATGATTTACTTATTTTTTGTGCTGTGCTTTCTAGGTTATTAATGGGCTTATGGAACGTACTGACTGGGAACAAGCAATAAAAACACCTGTTGGCATTCTGCCCTGTGGCTCTGGAAATGCACTGGCTGGCTCCATCAACCACCATGCAGGGTAAACATTTATCTCATTCATTTTTGGAAAGGGGAGGAGCTACACAATTAAGGATAATCTTTGTATCTTGTTTTGTTTTTGAAGTATGTATTTGTGATGTTATCGTAGATCGTAGATTATACACCTCTATAAACTTTGCATGATAAGGATGGTGATGGTTGTTTGTTTGGGGGTTTTGGAATATGTTGTAAATGTATCATCCTGTTATGTCATGTCCTGTTACATTGTTAAACAAGAAAACAATAAAATGTTAATCACAAAAAAAAAAAGAAGAAAGATAAGGTTCTGCATGAGCCCCTCCCTGACTTTTTTTAAGGCAGTCTACCAAAGCTGTTTAGTGGTCATGGATTTATTAATTAGTTACATTTTTTAAATACATAATCATAGTAATAGTGCTATACCCACAGCTTGTTATGAATTCTTTTTAAACAAAGGAACACAGTAATGTTTTTATCATCATTTGATAATCTAGCTGTCAGTGTATCTTTGAACTGCGGCGGGATGTTGTTTGTACAGTTCTCCTTATCTTTCCTGATGAGAGGTGTTGTAATTTTTTTCTCTCACTCAGGTATGACATGTGCCTTCGGGAACCCCTACTTTTGAACTGCTGCTTTTTGCTCTGTCGAGGCGGTGTACGACCCATGGACTTGGTCTCTGTAACAACAAGTCCTCCACCCTCCAACAACAGTCGAACAGCAACACCAAGAAGAATTTTTTCTTTCCTTTCTGTCGCATGGGGCTTTGTGTCTGATGTGGACATAGAAAGTGAGAGGTATGTGTGGGGTTTTTTACACACACACACACACACACACACACATACATATATATATATATATATATATATATATATACACTTGTTCAACTCAAATTCTTATATTTTTGTATTATAATTGTGTAATATTACTTAGGCTAATATCATAAAGCTTGGCATGAACTCTTTCCTCATTACAGATATCGTGGCCTGGGCTCCGCCCGCTTCACTCTGGGCACCCTGGTGCGGATAGCTTCTCTTCGATCATACAAGGGTCGTCTCTCCTACCTGCCGCCATCTATTGTCACCACATCCCCAGATGCCACACCTCCTCCACCAAGGAGGCCTCTTTCCCGTAGTATTACAGAAGGACTTGAGGGTTTCTGCCGAACACCCATCCATCGCACCTGCTCTGACATGGGCATCAGTGAACAGAGAAGCCTTCGCATGGGTGAGGGTGAGAGGGAAAAAGAGGAGAGGCAGAGAGAACGGGAGAGAAGAAGGGAGAGGGCCAGAGGAGGAGGAACTGGTGTGGTCAGAGCCAGCAGCTTGGCAGAAGACAGAGAGAGGGAGTTGGAGATGGAGGCAGAAGAGGAGAGATCGGGGACATGTTCGGAGAGGTCAGGCACAAGTTCAGAATCAAACGATAGGGATGAATGCCACATGGGAACGGAAGAAAGGCTGGCAGGGATCAAGGATGAAAGGGAAGATGGGGAAACAGCAGAGCAAGACTCCAGTGAGATGGAGGAAGAAGATAGGGGGAAGGATGGGGAAGGCAGTGCTGGCTCCGTCGAGGGGGAGGGAGCATTGCATGCAAGGGAATTGGGAGAGAGTTATGGTGTCGACATTGGACGAGAAGCAGATGAAGAGCCAAAGGGTTGTTTCACTTACCAAGATGACCTCAACCAGGCCAGACAGAAACTAAGAAAGAATTCAGCCCCTTCAAGTCAGATAGCTAACACTCTCTTAAACCAGCCTTCCAGTCAAGAGGAAGATGCAGATTCTGGCACTTCGTATGGGGTGGAGGACGTGGATCTGAATGGAACCTACTACCAGAAAGACATCTACCCACTGGACGTTGCTCGTGAGCGAGCTCTCACTATCTCCTCGCCCTTTCGTCACTCTCCCTTTTCTTACAAGCCTAAGACTCTGGACCAAAACCAGAATGCTTCCAGGCCAAGGCCCCTTTCCCTCCTTCAGCACTCCCATTCAAACTCCCTTCCCCCTAAACTCTCCTCCCTCTCTCTGTCTCTATCACCCACACCACCCTCTTCTCCATCTTGTGCCTCCCCACACTCCTCATCCTACCTCGCCCCCCGTCCTAACACCCCTAACTCCACCTCACCCTCACCCTCT
Organism: Echeneis naucrates; assembly: GCF_900963305.1. Taxonomy (NCBI): domain Eukaryota; kingdom Metazoa; phylum Chordata; class Actinopteri; order Carangiformes; family Echeneidae; genus Echeneis; species Echeneis naucrates. The sequence continues at coordinate 15,577,100 of NC_042516.1, forward strand.
TTACGCACACCGTCCTCATCTTTTAATTTTGAAATTGCAGAGCCAGCAGGACCCCTTAAAAACCGTCCTTTTGTCTCACTGCCTCTAAATGTCCCAAGGGATGATTTGTTACCCCCCCTTGACCAACCTCTCCCTACCAGAGACTGGGTCACCATTGAAGGAGATTTCGTCCTCGTCCTGGCGCTTTATCAGAGCCACCTTGGGGCTGACTTACATGCTGCCCCCCAGGCCAGATTTGATGATGGTCTGATCCACCTGACGTTTGTGCGGGCAGGGATCTCCAGAGCCACTCTACTGAGATTGTTCTTTGCCATGGAAAGAGGAACCCACCACTCCGTTAGCTCACCATATGTGAGCCATGTGACCTGCAGGGCTTTCAGATTGCAGCCTCTGTCTGCACGAGGAACCCTCACTGTGGATGGAGAGCTCGTGCCCTATGGACCACTTCAAGCACAGGTAAGGAAGATCAAAAGTGGAGCTTGGTACTGAAGTGGCGTCTGTGTAGGTGATCACTTTGTTTAATTATTTTTTTTTTTGTATAGCAGTATTTTGTCTCTTGCAGGATTGATTTGTATATATATGCTATTAATTCTGTGAAGTTAGCGATTAGTCACTGTGAAACTTATTATTGCTAATCGCTTTTTCTGATCTCTCAATATTACACAGGTTCACCCTTCCATGGCCCGACTCATTGTAGGTGACTCTGGAGTGAGGATTACAAGATTCTAATCAGGGACTGGTTGAACAGACTGACAGACACAGCACTCGACTGAATTATGTAATCTGTGTTGCCATCTATACTCTGAGAGGGAGGGATCTCTGAGAGACTTTAAATAGCCTAGATTGCAGAAACTGCTTTTCTGGGGTTTAATGAAGGGATAACCCGCCAGGCCATGCATCATTAGAGCATGACTGCAGGGATTAATAGCAAATTTGAAAATGGATGAAAATGCACCACATTGCACAGCTGTTGGATTACACTCAGCATACCCTGAGAAGCATGAAAACTGCATAGACTGGGATAAGAGGGAAGAACAATCGAATGTTAATGGGATTATTTTTTTGTGCAGATAGTGCATGTGTTGGATGTATACATAGTGGTATGCATGTGAAGAAGCACTACCTGATGTTTGCCTTACAATGATGTGGAGAGGAACCAGATTAAAGATAGATAATTGCTTGGTCTATCCCCCTATAAAAAATTGTCTACACCCCAGTGTCCAAATGTTAGCGTATAAAAACGTATGTCTCTGAAAGGAATGCCTTATCTGACACTGGACAGTACAGTTCTAACTTTGTGCTTTCTTACTTCTGTAAAAAAGCTGGAAATTGGTTGTTGTAGAGCAGTGAGATCAAAGCTTTTCGGGGTCACTACCTGAATAGGAACAATGGAACCGTTGAACGGTGACCATTACTGACATTTTTAGATAGTCTGCCTGTTTTTCTTAGCCAGTGGATGCACGATGATGATGTCAGTAATATCAGACTTTGCAACACAATGAACATAAAAATGTCTTAACAAAGCAAGCTTTTTTGTCACTGGTTTTAGACTGGTCATTTCTGAGAAATCTTTCAGACTTATAACCCTTAGTCCTTTCTCACTATTTTATGTCTACAATATATCACTATCTTTAAGAAGTCTTTTCTGGAAGTGTAATCAGAGGACAATACATGCCTCTGTTTAGTACTAAGCTGTGCAGTTATTTTTGCACAACTGAAGTTGGAGCAGCAAAGAAAACTATGACAACACTAGAACGCACAGTAACTTTTAGATACATTAAAAGAGTAAAAAAAATCAGATGTGTTTTGTCCTAAACAATGGATGCACTAGTTTAATTAGCATAGTCCAGATACCATTATAAATTAATCATGTTACATTCCTAGCCTCAAAATCATTAGATGGTTCAATTTGAAGCCTTGTAGCTTTTAAAAATTATTCAGAAAACAAAAATCCTGTTTCAGTTTTAAAAAAAGGAAGTAACACTAAATTCGAGTAACTTGAGTGTTGTCAGATCAGACGTCTGATCAAGAGATAAATCTGATGAGAAAAAAACTATTTTCACTGTGAGAAATCAACCAGCAGCAGAGCTAATCCGTTTATGTAAGTAATAATTTGGGTTTTAATTTTTAAATATCTTGGGAACACGGTAGGATCCAAAAGTCTGAGACTACTTACTGATTTGTGATTTCACACTTTGAGACTCCACTGCAACTGCTTCCAAATTATGTATTTCAAATGAAATGAAACAGCAGATCTCGGAGCCCTACTAGCAATTGTACTGTTTTACAAATTAACTCTGTCATAATAAAACCTGCTGATAATACTTGGTCTGGAGAAGGGTAAATCAGTAAGATCATGTGCCAACTGCTCGGGTCATCATCAGCATACTGTATGTCTTGGTCATGCCTGGACAAATCAATGTCTTTATGTAATAAGCCTGTTGATCTGGCTGTTGATCATGAACTGTTCAAACCTGACTGCAGAAAATTTGAGTAAAACTCTTCGCTCACCAGGCTGATACTTTTCTTCTTTCTTCTTGAAATGCACAATGCAGTTAGTCTACCACAACTACACTGTGTTTATACACAGCGACAGAATGTGAATGCAGCTTCTTGAGTTTAGGTGTGTAACATTACCAAAGAGAAAAAAGTTTATACTCTTTGAATGTAGTTTTGCCAAAAGGTTTACTGCTTGTTGTCTGTGGCTATAGCTTAGACAACAAATTGTAGCAACAGTGTTATTGGCCAGTTTAATGTGATGTTGGGATAAGCTGCCTCAGTTGATGATGCTTTTATTGTCTGTAGAGGACTTCCTGCATTGAAGCTGTAATCATTACTAAACAATGAAAATATATACACATATAATGTATAGTTAATAGTTATGCTTTTAAATAAATGTAACTTGATAAGTTTCTCTGGATAAAATCTACTGTACTTTTTAATCTTTTTTCACTCCAGTTTATATTTTGATTTATTACATGATTAGAAGTGTTCCTTCCTTGTTTCTTACAGATGGATTGGGCGTGTCCACTCCAAATAAATGACAGTATACTACAAAAAGGTCATTTTCAAAAAAATTTAATTATTGCACAACGTTATTCTTTCAAGGTCCTAAGCTCTCCTTAAATCAGTTTCACTATCTATTCCATTGTTAAATTACTGACGCTGAGAAATTGGGCTTTAATTTCCACAGGTGTGATTTTGTGCCCAAGTGTCTAACAATAAGAGTGTATGTGTAAGCACGTTAGGACCTATGGCCCTGAAAAGATTAAACTGATTAGCCAGATAGTGTAATCAGCTCGAAACAAATCACCTACCCATAAGGATCTTTGAATAATGCAAGAAAATACAATAAAGTATGAATGTTTCTGAATTAACATCATATTGACCACTACTTTTTGTGGGACATGTACAGATCCATCAAGTCCATTAAGTCCATTAAGTGTTAGGTTGAAATCCAAAATTCTGTATAAGTCTTTGAAGCTGTAGCTCACAAAGTTACATATCAATTTCTACTCAGTACACATTGCAAGAGAGATTGTTGAGAGGCATTTTTATTTTATTCAAAGTGTAAACATTTACTAGGAAATATATGAAAAATCTGTTGCTCTCTCCTTGTGAGTGAAGTTCATGGACAGCTCTAGTAAATTAGAAACTATTAAGAAAAACTAATCTACTGATACTTTTAAACTTTGCGTCACTTTGGTGACTAATTATAACTGTCTGTATTTTGAAAATCCGCTGATTAATTCAATTGAATTTTTTGTCTTTTCTTTCTGGGGACCCAGAATGTAAGCTCACAGTCTGGCCCACACTCCGGAACAAAAGGTAGCGCTAATTCACCATTAAGTTGGATGCCAACTGCCGTAAAACAACAGAAGAAGAAGAGAATCCGCTGACCGGATGTAGACTCCTCGGCAGTCAGACACTACTTCCGGTGTAGCCTCCTTCTTTGTCTCTGGCCCAGCGTTTCGACATAAGGGGTCTCTCCATTTTTTCCCTTTTATTTTTAGGATATATTTCCACATATATCCCAAATTTTCTGATATTGAATGACAGTCGACTCTGAAATATTTATGCCTAAAAGTAAAGCGCCAAAAATGGATGACCTGGACTACAGTAAGTGTGCTAACTGACTAGCTGTTTTCACGGAATATCGCTAGCTAACTGTGGCTACTTGTAATTTCTACTTGCTCGGGTTTATGCAACATACTGATCAATCCATTCCATACACAACTACGAAAACTACTGGCCATAAGCTGCTTTGCTGGTGTATGTTTAAACCGCGTTTTCGTCGTTAAAAGAAGCCACAGAGATGCTCTCGGCACGGTAAACTAAATATCGATTGTTTGACCGGGGACTCGGAGCTAAGATCTGGGGACATTTGCCACTCTTAGTCCATCCAAGTCAAAAAAGGGGGCTTGGGAAGACTTACTTGTGTTGCTTATTTGATTGGAAATTCCTGTGGCCGCTGGAGGGTGAGTCAAGCCGTGCAGGTGATCCAGACTGTGGGCGTGGCTGGTGGTGTTGTGGAGCAGCTGTTTGTTCGGCAGAGTAAACACACGGCACTGGAGGCTCTGAGGACTCCTGCCGCTGTTGTTGTCGACTAAAACTGGTCTTTCGAGTACAAAATACTTTACCAGAGAACTTGTGAAATGTGAGATCAAATGCCTGTTTTAATATGCACACCGTGGCAAAAAAGCTTTAAAGCTTATGGTATCCAGAGTCTGTTGACACTGTTTTGGAGAAGTACCTGGTTTGGAGGCCACCGTTTATGATGCTGTTGGAGTTTATAGCTAGGCTGTGTGAAGTGTTTCTGTTGTAGTTGCTATAATTTATGTCAGCAAGTGTCTTTGCAATACAGTTACAGCAACACAAGCTATGTCGTCCGGGGTTACCATAAAATTGAATCAGCACATCTTTCAATATTGACTGAACATCATAAGCAAAGGAGTTATATTTTCAGTTATATGTAGCTATGTAAATAACATTATCTTGGGGACTTTTTACCACTGGAGCCTTCAGAGGACATATTATGTTACCAGTTTAGGGAGTTGCAAATACAATGGCAGTGCTGTCTTCATGAAATGTACAGTGTTCAGTTTCAGTCTAAATAGTTTGAGGGAAGTGTTGATTTAATTATATGGTGAAGAGAGGTGGCAAGTTTACAGTGAAGTTGAACTGTATTTTATTATATGGAGAGTTTTTAGAAAATGTTTTGTGAATATTACCATGAAATCAAATGCCATCAAATAATCTCAACTCAAAGGGGGACATCAGACATTTATGAATGCAGGATTAATTCTGGGCTGTGGTAAAAGACTAGATTCATTTGCTAAACAGGTGTATTTCATTGGCTATGACTGAACATGACTATTGATGCCATCAGAAGATGTTTACACGCTAGTTTATTATACTGCAGTGACCTACGTTCAGGTAACTTTAACATCAAGGCCCCAAATTTGGGTCAAAATAACAATAACATCATTTATCTTTATTCAGATAAAATGATGCATAAAATAATGTTGTTCCAGTCTGTTTTTTGATCTTTGGGCCGGGCCACATCTAAAAATGTTTCTAGTGAATCATAGTGCTAACAGTATGGCGATTTAGTGAAAATATCACAGTATTCCACTGCACACATTTTCCTCATACAGGCTTTCATCAAAGTCACCAATGAGAAGCTAAAATTGGTTATCAGACCCCAGCCGCCTTTTTGTTACTTTCTTAGCTTGACATTTGCAGTCACCTTGTGCTTTGACTGTCTTGGTAGCCTTTGAGTGACACTTTCACAAACTTCAATGATTCCTGCTGCTACCCCACTTTCTTCACCCATTTCCATTGTATGACATTGATAGATAGGATTACTCATACACAATTTGAGTGACAAAGCAGTTCTCAAAATAGTTAAATTTTTCAGGCTTTGTGTTTCTAATAAAGACAACTTCTCTATTAGGTTGTATGGCACAGTTTCCATTAGTTTCATAGGCTGCAGTGCTATTGGGATCAATCTTCTTCGCTTCCCTTTCAGTCCCAGTAGACCTAAGCCCAGAGGAGCGCTCTGAGCTGGAGGACATCCGCAGGAGGAAAGGTGTCCTGCTGCAGGAGATCCAGAGGCTCAGGGAGGAATTACGAGAGGCTATTTTGGAGGTGGAGGGACTGGAAACCAGCACGGAGGGCAGGTAGCAAGAAACAGTAACACCTCCACTTGAAATGATTCTGGATTCAGAATTGGCAATGTGGGAAATAAGACTTTTATCCCAACTGAGTCCATTTCAGTAACAAATGGATAACAAATTTTTCCAGTGTGGTTGGTTGCATTTTTATGCTCTTTTGGATATAATTTTCTGAGTATGTCCACAAACTGACTTTAACTGACTGCTGTTTACATTAATAATTAATGTATCACAAGACAAACTGATCTGACTGACACTTTTTAATAAACTCCTCGAAGACACTCAGAGTAAAGAAGTAGTTGGCACACTCGTAACAACTGGCTCTATAACGACCTGTTGTGTCAGTAGGCAATGATAATTGTCAATTTAAAGTTTTGATGGAGGATTGTAAATTAGTGTGAACAGACTTGGTATTGTTCCTGCAATCGCTTATAATGCAAGTCATAGTTTTTGACATTTTATCACTCAGTGATGCTACTTAAACTTTATCAGACTATTTAATATTAACAAACAACATATTACAGTATCAAATCGTTGTGCTTGATGAAATGAAAGGACTAAACTAATGTCGCTGAATAAAGTGTTTTATTGATGTTTTTTCATGTTATTTCGTGAGCTTTTTCTTTTTGACCACTGAGTTATCTTTTTTTGATAAGTAGATTTGAGTTGATCATAGCAAAAGTAATCTATTTTATCACCCTTTTCCACTCTGCAGCAAAACTCTACAGAAAAGTAGGCATGTGGCAATGGGAAGGAAGAAATTCAACATGGACCCAAAAAAGGTAAGACTCTTGTATATTTGTACAGATACGGTTTGTCCTACTCTGTAGTGACTGTGTGGTGGCTGACTGGGTCATTTCCTGCAGGGCATTGTTTTTCTGGTGGAGAACGAGCTACTCAGACACACTCCAGAGGACATTGCTCAGTTTTTGTACAAAGGAGAGGGACTCAACAAGACTGCTATAGGAGATTACCTCGGAGAAAGGTAAAATATCTGCTCATATGCTCTGTCCATGTTGTCCTTCTGTATCAGCCTCTTTAACTGTGCTCTCTCTTGCTCTACCACAGGGATGACTTCAACATTAAGGTTCTTCAGGCTTTTGTTGATCTCCATGAGTTCACTGATCTCAACCTTGTCCAGGCCCTCAGGTATCCTCCCCCGGGGGATGTTTTTTGTTTTGACAAAATAAAAATCTCTTGGCCAATATCCTGGCATTCTTGGATAAACAAGCCTTCTAAGTAATGGAAAGTCCCTCTCTCATTTTAACTTCAGGTTGAGGATGGAAAAAAAATATACAAGAGAGCAGCAGAAACTAAACTATTCTCTGGCATGATTGCAAAATTTGTTCTTTCAGACTTGACCTAAATAGTGACCTTTTTTCTGCAGGCAGTTCCTGTGGAGTTTCCGTTTGCCTGGTGAAGCCCAAAAGATTGATAGAATGATGGAGGCCTTTGCTCAGAGATACTGCCATTGTAACCCTGGTGTCTTTCAGAGCACTGGTAAATACAACCACACAATCTCACTAAGTGGCAAACTAAGCCTCTTTTCCTGCAGTGTATCACAGGAAGTGAGACTGATTTCACCAACAAACATTTTACAGCCACAACTTGAGACTTCTGTTATCATAACACCAAGTGATAGTAAGGGAAAGAATAAACATTTCTATTCTTGTGTTATTAATAATTTCTCTAAATGTGGCCTGCAATTAAAGAAAAGTTACTACTACAGTGCCTAAGATCTAACAGATCCTAAATCCTGCATTGTTCAATACATCAATTTCTCTGTTTTCAAGATTGTGTGTTGCATAATCTGTGTATTAATGGATGAGATGAAGAAAATGCTGACCCACTCACAGAAAACAACATTGTAGAAAATCCAAAGTTCAAGTTTTGAGATGAGGTTCGATCAGCATTCCCTTAAGACTGAACTGACCAAATAGGTTAATTATACTTGGCCTGTTCTATGTATTCATAATATAGTTTTCAGAATGAATAACAGTCTAGAAGGAGGGTAGAAACCTATCGTTTTATATACCTGATATGAAGGTAAACTTTCAGTTTCGTCCCTCCTGTTTTCAGACACATGTTATGTGCTGTCATTTGCCATCATTATGCTGAACACGAGTCTCCATAACCCTAATGTGAGGGACAAACCTGGAGTGGATCGCTTCATTTCCATGAACCGAGGCATCAACGAGGGGGGTGACCTACCAGAGGAGCTGCTCAGGGTACGAATAACTATGATTAACAATGATCAAATGATCTGAGTGAAGGGACTTTTGACTTTTACTACCATATGTGTTACTTTAGAATCTCTATGAAAGCATTAAAAATGAGCCATTCAAGATCCCTGAGGATGACGGCAATGATCTGACACACACCTTCTTCAACCCAGACAGAGAGGGCTGGCTTCTTAAACTTGGTGAGATACTACCCATGAGACTCTTCTGCTTTATTTGGCATTACTACTTCACTGCTGATTCTGAACAATGCTGTATGTCTTTGTTAAAAATTCAATGTTTCACAGATGGAGTGAGAAGGCATTTTCTGTTTGTCACTGTACTCTATTCTATTCTGAGGCTTTGTGCTATGTTGAATCAGCCATCTTTTTTTCTAAGGTATCCCAGCTCTTTGCCTCTATCTGAATCCCAACCTCACAGTGTTATGGCATTAAAGCATTGCCGTAGCACGATGGAGAACAACAAACTTGTGCTCTCACGCCATGGTGGTCTAAAAATCTGATTGTATTCTTTTGCATGGCGGGGCCTGTGATCTGTGTGTCACTAATAAAATTTCTCTTCCTCTCCTTCTCATGTTCTCCCCGATCTCTTCCACCCTCTCTTTCTCATTTTATCCGCTGTCTCCATCTATATCCCCTGGTCCCCTTTGTGTCTACTTCTTCCCTGCGATTTCCACCCTCTACTGCTGCTGCTTGTTTTCTCAGGAGGTATGTAAAGTCAGAGTTATTGTAGTTAAAAAAAGTAGTAATAGTAGACACATAGTGAGCTGAAATATGTCGAAACTGGAGACTACTGTCCCTTTCACTTCATTTCTCTCTGCTCATCATGAGTATGTTGTTGTTTTTCAGGGGGACGAGTGAAAACTTGGAAACGGCGATGGTTCATTCTCACAGACAATTGCCTTTATTACTTTGAATACACCACAGTAAGTTTTGGTTTGCTCTCTAGTGTGACGCTATCAATTTATGTAGAACTATTCGGTTCAGTAAACAGGATGCTGAATAGTTTCTTATGATTATTGCATCCAGCTATCTATATTTCTTTAGTGTTTTTGATGAAATGTGTGTGAATTTTTTTTTCTCCTTAATTATTTTGTGATCATACGTAATGTTTAAAATTGTTTATTGGACATGTAAATTGATCTGTAAAATCGCTTCTAGTGAAGGTGATTACAAAACAAAATTAAAACACCTGAAAGTGAGACCACTACCAGGGTCCCATTGGTCCTGGTTAAACACATAAATACATAAAATAAGCCTCCTGAAGTTTGTCTGTTTATCTCTAATAGGACAAGGAACCACGAGGTATTATCCCTTTGGAAAACCTAAGCATCCGTGAGGTTGAAGACCCAAGGAAACCAGTAAGCTTGCATTCCTTCTTAACATGACACTTAGTAGTTGTACCGTGATTGTTCATCTGTTGTTCTTTTTACTTCTTCCAAAAGAATTGCTTTGAGTTGTACATCCCTAACAACCGCGGTCAGCTGATCAAAGCATGTAAAACAGAAGCTGATGGGAGGGTAGTGGAAGGGAACCACATGGTGTACCGTATCTCAGCTCCCACTCCCGAAGAGAAGGATGAGTGGATCCACAGCATCAAGTATGTAAATGTTGAGTGGAGGATACTGTCCAAATACTCAGTAGCTTATTATTTTATGGCCTAATTTCAATTTTCTGACCTGCTGCCTGAATGGTGAATGCAGCTTTTTATCGGCTTATCTGACTAGGAGTTCTTTGTCTTCTCTAGGTCTGCCGTCAGTGTGGATCCCTTCTATGAAATGCTTGCAGCCAGAAAGAAACGTATATCACTGAAGAAGAAAGAAGAACAACCATAGATGATTCCCTTCATTCTCTCCCTGTCTTCCTCTCTCCTTCATACCCTTCCTTTCACATGGGGCACATGTTTCTGTCCCTGCTCTTCACTACCTGTTTATAATTTTGATTACCCCACCATCCCTGCCCACAAAATGCATCCATTCTTAATTTATGGGCTCCTTGCTATCCTGTCTACTAGACTTTTAAAGGCCACATTCAAGGTAGGGAAGCTTAACCACTGTGGCTGCCTCGTTTTCTTGTTTCTTACACTAATGCTGTTATATTCAGCTTGACGCACTACAGCCACAGGACACCAGCTGTCCCTTCTTCCCACCTTCCTCTCTCACCGGGTATTTAAATGATAAAGGCCATATTCCCCCCAATGCAGATCATTTCAAAAACAATTTGTTCCCAATTTGAAATTTTTTTTACCATTCACTAAATGTGTCCATGTTTGCAAAAACTGAGAGCAAGGAAGATTCAAAAATGCTATGATTACCATGATCATTAGCTCCTATTGTCTTCATAGTTTTAAGAATTTCCTCTCCATTAACACTATTTTTTAAGCACAGAAAGACTTGAAATAGCAGAAGATGCTCCTCCAAAACCCATGAAACAAGCATCTTCGTGGAGTTGATCTGCATTAGTGTGAATATGACCTCATTCAGGGTAGCAAGCAGTTCTTGTGAATAATTCTTTAAAATTTAGCGACGTTGCCTAAATGAGAAATTGCCTTTCTTGATTGTGCTTACCCCAGACAAAATGTGAAGTCACCATTCAAACATTAATAAGATTCAGATTAAGTTGTGTTTGGTCAGAAAGGAGGAGAAACAAAACAGAAAATGGCAGATTTGGAGATGTTTCAATTACTCAATGGCTTTAAATACCCATTAGTACTGCTCACTTGTGTCAGGAAAAAAAAATCACTGTTTGTGATTCAAAGGGTTTAGATTTACTGGTTTATATCACCAGGCAGCTGTAGATCTTCAAATTCTGCTTGTATCTTGAGACAAAACGTTGCATTAGAATCATTGTAGGGAGTACAAGCTGTTTTTGCAGACAGCTGCTGCCGTGAACTCGCAACACATTATGTTCTTCAGTTTGTCTGCTGACATGTTTGAGCGACAGCAAAGTAGAAAACCATAGTAGACTCCCACTCTGGAGGCTTCCATAGTGATTCCTTTATGACACTATACTCAGCTAATATCATCACGTCCTCTCACATGTAACTTTACAGCATGCACCAAATCATTTCCTACTTGGTCAACACTAAAGACGAACATCATCTCTCACTAGTAATAACTCAGACATGTATTGTTAGAGCCAGGTCTGTCTGCTATAGTGAGTTTAAAAAAAATCACAAAGGCAGCTCATTACAATGTATACTTTTTGTAAATAGATGTTAGCATATTTGTTTACAATACACATAGAAATTATTTAATTTATTCTTATCTTTTGTTAAAATCAGATTTTTGTACGAGCTACTGTAGACCTGCATGTTGATAAACTGAGGCATCAGTTGTAGGTACTGATGCATGGCTGATCATGCTAGTGCACTGACTTGAAGGTGTTAGTGTTCCCTGTGGATGATTTATACATAAATTTAATTGTCTTAATAATAATTTCGGAAAATACGAAGATAATTAAGAGATGATTTGTTGTCTGGTTTAGTTCCTCACCATATCAAGGTTGAGAAAATCAGACTCAGCAAAGCACAAGCGATAATCAGTCTCACAGTAGTTTTTCTTTCATCGGCTGCCTTCTCCTCCATTTTACTGGGATAAATATGACAACAGAAGAGCAAAACAAGGAACACTAATAAATCTTTGATTCATTACGTAATGATGTAATGAGTCAGTAACAAGCTTAGGTCTGTATCCAGTGATAGATTTGCTTGACATACAGTTCATGTACTGTTATTTCTAGTAGTTTATTGAAGTTGGCATTTTTAGATGGTAGGAAAAACAATTGTCTATTGCACTTTATCAAATTTAGCATTTTGGAGAAAATGCTGTTACGATGACTGACGATAAGAACTCCAATACTCTAGCACCCTCTACTGGTGTTTCACTGAGACACACACACACACACACACACACACACACACACACACACACGCTGCAATATGCTGGTGGATGAACCATGAACTCTGCAGAACTGTTTTGCCACCTATGTGACAACCATATCACCTGGTCAGTTCCAGCTATAGCAACAACAGTTTCTGACAAATGTGCTGTATTTGCTCATCTGATTGTGTTGCATGAAGCTGAATGGGGTCTTTCTTTTGTGATCAAAGCGTATAGGCCTTGATTAAAAGACACGGCAAGTGATTGGTCCTTCGAGCACAGATCTATGATTACCTTTTTACTCTCCCATTTCATCAAACTGACATAAGGCCTCCACATTTGTTCTTGTAGACATCACATGGACTGTCTTTAGGCCTTCACTTTCTGGGTATTCTTGAAGTGCAAAGTTGCCAAAAAAATACTGTTGAGACAAAAGATGTTTCCATTTTAACAAAAGAATGAACACTGAAATGATCACTCTGAAACTGGTCCTCGGTTTTTGATTCCTTTGACCCCAGAGCCACCTCTTTCAGAAACATCTTGATTTTGTATTTATTTATTTTTATTTACTGTGAGGTGAAGATGAATACATCATCTGTAAATGTAGCAAAAGGAAATCACGATACATTGGTGCCAGTGAACTACTGTGTAACAATTAAAGGTAAACAGAGACGATGCTCTTTTGTTTCCTTTGTGTTCTGTCCTCTATTTTAGTTGTGTGGTGAAGTAGTGTGTTTTTATTGGAAGATTAAATGGCATGAGTAGCACTATAATCTGTGCCTCAGCAGTTATGGCAGAATGAATTTAAGTAACTTTGTAAGATGTTCTCATTTAATTTCAGTAGTTTATACTGTTATTAATAAACACCCTAACAAAGTGCTGCATGATCAGACATCACCAGTAACTCAATGCTACATGGAATGAAAAACTAAAAATTAAATCTAACACATCTTTATTTACATTGTTTTAATATTTGGAAAAAGTAGCATATTACATAGATAGCATCAGCATTTTAATTTGGCCTACATTTAATGAATTTGATACAGTACAATAACAAACATACAGTCAAGGCCAGAAATGAAAAAGCCACGCTGCAATGACTTTGTCACACAAAAGACATCAGATTCCTCAAAGTTAAAATCAGATCTAATGAAAATAAAGTGAGGAATGTCGACAATTTGTTGAGTTCATTGAAGTATATAGAAAAGCTTGATTTAAAAACATACAGTAAGCTGTTTCATTTGCTGAACTTTTTGCAATTTAAAATTGAGAGTCCCTCTCACGATGAGCAAACCAGCAGAGACTGATCTTTTTTTTTTTTTCCCCCAAGAAATACATCAATCTATCTATGATACATAGATTATCAAAATGACACATCAATGCTACAGTTTCTTTGGTAAATTAGCTGTATCCTCCCTGGAAACCGTGTAAATTAGAGAATCCAGAGTACAAAAAAAAAAAAAAAAGATATCCCAGCACATTTCTACACATTCTTCACCACAACAGGAGCCATGCAAGGTCTGCAGACCCCACAGTGTTAAGTCTCATCAACAATATGACAATATGTCACATACAGCACTTGTCTGTTTAAGAGAAGATACTAGTGAATGAACACAGGTAACGAACAGTAACTAAGCCACTACACACAATCTGTAAACACAGATTACTTTTTATTTATTTTCTTTTTATGAAAAAGCCACTGATGAAATCTAAAGGAAGGCATTGAATCAGTGTGAAGTAGGTGTCACTGAATGAAAAAATAACAAAGGGGCTGCCTTTTATTCCTGCTCCTTCTTTGGTCCCTGCAGTTTGGATCAATGTTCTCAGTATTTTCCAGGATATATCCAACTTCTGCTGGTGCTCTCAGTGACACGGGTCAAAGGGGTATCTGGCAACACCTCCATTAAGCTCCACCTCTGTCTCAGACCAAGCGATGACGTCTCCTCTGAGGTGGCTGCCACAGGAAGCCAGGCTGTAGATGTCACTGGCACTTAGGACATGTGACCACATGTGGATGTCTGACATTTCACCCACAAATGACTGAGTGGCATCAAAACGGCCTCCCAAAGTGTCCTGGAGAAATAAGAGACAAGTACAGTCAAAATGTTTTGTTTTCACTCTGACTACGGAGGCTCATAATGGTCATTATTAGGGATATTTAGACTGCCAACCCTCTTAAAGTTAATGTGAAATCAGGGCAAATGGTTTTCGGACTGTGATCAATTATGTGAAAAAACTTTTAGGTTTCTTATTCAACTACAAAAATTTGTTTGCATCTGCAATAACTTCCTCTGACTTTACCTGCTCCTGTCCCAGGATGAAGACCCCTCCAGGTTTGATGGGGTGCCAGGGAGCGAGGTTAACCCCAGACCCTCTCTGCACTCCATCCTGGTAGGCCTCCCACTGTCCGTCCCGTGTTGACCAGGTCACACACACATGGTGCCACTTCCCATCACTCACAGACAGGGGCAGCGTCACGGCCTGCAGATGGGACAGTGGTGATGGTGAGACGCACAAACAAACAGCTTGGAATAATTCAGTAAATACGCAAACTACAATCAAAGAAATCATACAGCTCCCTTTGATATAACAATACAGTCATACTCCAAAACCTGCAAACAAACATAAAATAAGCAGCATTCCCCTTAAAATCTGCCATTAAAAACTTGGCTTCTAATTTTAAATATAACAACAATCACACAACCAAAATAAACAAAACAAGTTTTGGTTAACTTGCAAGTTGTGCTGTTTAATACTCAAAACTTAGTTGAGCAGCTTCATGATGATGGCTTTGATATATATATATATATATATATATATATATATATATACATTAAAGTCTTTAATGCTTTAATGCTGTACCTATGTCAGGTTCATGTCCCTCACCTTGTCATCAATCAGCAGTTCTATGGGGTTGTCACCCCACTCAATGAGCACCAGTTCATTAGCCTGTCCTGGGGCGGAGTAAGAAAACGGCGTCCCCAGACTGGGTCCCATTCCCGCCTTCATCCAAAGACACAAAGTCAGAGCGAAGATCTCCTGCAGCAGAGTCCTCTTCATCCGCCCATACATGTAGTTGGTTCTCATGGGAAAACTGATCTGAAAGGCATCAGGAATTTCGGATTTCGTCCTACCTGTTGATAAAAATGTACATTTAATGAAATATAAGATCATTCCTTTGCAGGAAAATTACAATTTAAACTTTCACTTAGTAACCGTTGCCACAATAAATTTTCCTTTTTGTTATGAAATTGTGCAATAGATGATCACAACTGTATTTTTCTGAGCAGTTAATTTGCAATTTCAGTATGTTAGATAATACACTTTCCAAGGCTTATAACACTTTTTTTTTTTTTTTCATCAGGACCGTCAGCACGTTGTTATGTTGTGTACCTGCGAGGTGAAGTTGGTTCAGTATTGATTCCAGTTTGTTTGAGTGGAAACCACCTTGGGGCCGTGGTGCTCTGTATCCTGTGTGTGGAAGGTAACTGTGGTTATCTGCTTCATTATTGTGATGGTTGTCGTCATCATTGTCCTCTTCCTCCTCTTCATCGTCTTCATGATTGTCTTCATCGTCATCATGGTGACCATCTGCATCATGATGGCCGTCACTGTGGCTGTCATTACGGTGATCTGCGTGCTTCCCGCTGTGCCCATCGTTGTGGTCATATGGGTGTCTGTCGTCATGATGCTCATGGCTGTTCAGGGCAGAGTTTTGGTGCAGCTGCTGCTCCAGAGTGCTGATCTTCCTCTGCAGCAGCTCCTTCAGAGAGCTAGAGTAGGTGATGGATGTGTTTCTCTTCTGCCAGAGAAGAGCACATAGACGAACAGAGATGAATTCTTGCTAACAATGAGTATTTCCTGTCATTCAGTCCCCGTGCTTCCTTTCTACAGCAGTCTAGACAAAGGGGCCAGAGCTGCTTTGGTAAAGTATCAAACTGGCATCAATGAGTCATGAATTGGTGTGTCCCCTACAGGCCTAAACGTCCCTGTCTTCTATTCACAGCCACTCATCATCTTCATGTTAAATGCTGTCGCTGTGTACTTTTAAAGTCCATTTCACAGCCATTGTATCTTCCTTTATGTGCCTCTGATTCTCTCCCTTTCAGGTAATCCAGGCTTTATGCTGTTGCAGCACCTGATTACCAGCCTGTCAAGGGAGATCACAATAATTACTGCTGATCAGAGACCCGTGCCACCTACACACACACACACGCACACGCACACGCACACGCAACCTGCAGCCCCTGACAGCCACCTGGGATCACGGTCTGAGAGTCAACAGAAATGGCCAGCTAAATACTCAGTCAAAACTGCAGGTAACTCCCGAGACGTTCAGATCTATTCCAAAACTTAAATCAATCCACTTTAGCCTCATACAAGAGTGACTAACATCAGTGATGTCCACCTCTGAGCCTGTTGCTGCTCCGAGATGCCCACTGAGGGACATCAAAGTGACTCTGAGTGAGTGGCTTTATGCGATTAAGTAAGTCATTGTTCTTTTGTTTAAAGTGCTCAGCGGACATGGTACCTTGGGATTTGTTAACTCAATTCAGTGACAGACAACAATGATGTATTCATACAAGGAAAAACCATATATGGGCATCCAGTGTATGCCTTCCAAATTCAATCTCTTTCTAATTTCTCAGCGGTAATAAATTTACTTGAACACAACTTGTCCTAACTGTATGTTGCTCTCTTTTTGTGCAGTTATGTCGGTGCTATTTGCAAGTTGAAAAAGTTTCCTCCTCTGGCTGCTCACCTGTAAGTTGTCCAGCCTCTCCTTCAGCGCCTGCAGCATCCGCTCCATCTGCTCTGGTGATGATGTGATGTCCCCTGGTGTCACATGTTTATTCTTCCCTTGGTTGTTGCTGCTGTGACCTCCATCCGATCGTTGCCCCCCTACAGAGGGGTGGTGCGGTGAGTCTGGTATGAGGTTGCTGTTTCCATGGTGACCATGTTGGTTGCTAGGGTGCCCATTGTCAGTGTTCGTGTGATGACTGACCGCTCCTGTGTGGTGGGAGTACGAGGTGCTGTGGTGCTCGTCGTGAGGCATCCCGCCCCGGCTGAAGCCCTCGCACAGAGTGAGTTTGGCCGTCAGCTCTCTGATGGTCTCCCTCTGGTCCAGGATGGTCTCCTTCTGCTGGACAAGGCTCTCCCTGAGGTGGAGAATGGTGGCTTTGGCCTCCTCACTCGCCCCCCACCAGCCAGCAGGAGGCGCACTTTGATGGCCTGTGGGCCCTGTTGCACCGACACCTGGACTCACAGTGGGGAAACAGGAAGGGTCTGCATCCACAGGAATAGGTGTGCAGACAAAGCGTGGGGGAGCGCTGAAGTCATGTTCTGACCCCGAACTGGCAGATGCGGGACTCAGGAGTAGTGCAAGCAGAAAAAGCACAACGGGAAGCTGGAATTGGTCTGCAGACTGAGAGTTCCTCATGATCTTGAGCCACAGTCCAACCAGAGAGCTAAGCAATATCTTGAAGTGAAGACTGAGCTGACTTCTTTGTTATCGTAAAGGAGAAATCAGGGAGCAAGATAATAAAGGTCTCCATTCGTGAAGCATCCACACATCAGTAAGGAAAGACTTGAGTATTTTTGTTAGCAAATTTGTTTAATCATGGATGTCGTGTTTTCCTTCTCTGCCACTGAAGAATGGAGAAAACCTGAAAAATAGAGCATCAGATCTTTGAAAAAAGTAATTCAGCTAACTTCACAAAGGGGGCACGCAATTTAAGATACACTTCTTAAATACTGTACTTTGTTTTGTATGTGCCTGAGCCTTGTTCTGTAAATGAAGCTGCATCTGGTTTGGTAATGAATAAACTAAAATGTAACATCTTGTCCAAGACCCTCCATGCAACTCAAAGGATGGTTAGAAGGCGTTTTAAACCAGGCTTGTCCTCACATCCTCTGTGTAATGTCACAGCAGGTTTGTCCTCTCTGTGATCTCTGACCAGTAACCTTACATGGCACATACATGTGCCAAAACAACCAGAGCCTATCCAGACAAGGATTAGTCCAAATCAGAGGTGTGACATCCTGACCAGACGGGCAAACAAGATCTTTTTGTTCTTCGGTGCGAGTTAATTCGATGGTTTTGACTTCCTCGAAGCCAAAAAGCCCGCAGTTACTCCCAGAATAGGTTCACCAACGTCAGTTCTGTACATGTTTCCATTCATATACGTTCTTTTTTATGTGAAATCTGTCTCCAAAACGTATCTCCAAAAACTCCCTGTGGTTCCGCAGGTTTTCACGCATCTATATCATAAAGGCCAGCTGACCTCTCTGTAACTGTAGCATGTTCTCCATTATGCAGGGTCGGCATTTTGAAATGGCACACGCGTGATGTGGCAGCTAAACCTCACTGGCCACCTGTTGTGCACAGTGGCCAGTCTCTATGTTGTGTGTGCATGTTTGAGATTGTGTTTGTGTTATTAGTTCTGACACCACTGATTTCATTTTATCAATAATGAAATAAGACTAAAGCGTTGAAAGACAAACGTCACTTCACTGAAATTTTTGTTAAAAAATGTATTGAGTGGCTGAAACAGGGGAAGAATAATTCACTATTTTTCTTTGTGAAGCATCTCTGTAAAAGCAAAACTGTTTTAGTGGGAAACAACCTGTGTAGAAAATGTGAGCTGCAGGCCTTGTTGTGATTTACGGGGCTTAGAGGAGAAACAGATGGTCGAGGTACAGAACTGTGTCACACCCAATCACCACCGTTTGACCTTAAGTGTATTACCACCCACAGGTCTCTCAATTAACCTAATTGCAAACAGTTGTCGTGCTACCTTAGCCAGAGTGTGTGTGTGTGCGTGTGTGTGTGTGTGTGTGTGTGGGGGGGGGTTTGTAATCCAGGGTGGATACCAGGTTTGCACTCTATCCCTGCGCCAGATGGTCAAGGTGGGTATTTAAGTCGTAAGATTAGTCCCAAATTAAAAACTGACGACTGTAGTTACATCTGTGAGTAATGAACGGTCATCACTCACAAATGTAACTACTTTGTGTTTGAAAACAACAAAACAAAAACTGTTATTTTGACAATATTTTGACAAAATAACTGTTATTTTGGCAGTGAATAGAGGGAATGGGGCTAAAACTATTAATAACTCAGATTAATGTCAACATCATTCTGGCAACTAGTTCAAAAAGACATTTACACTAATGGCGGCGTTGGGTAAGAAGTCTTTCTCAGTTTGACACACAGTTTAATTTTGCACATTGCAATCTGTCTTTTACTGAACACTGATGCTCAAACAACAGACCTGTTAATTGATTTTTCTTTTTATATGTCATTCAATTTATCATACAGAAATTTAGAATTAGTAATGAAAGAAGGACGCAGAGAAACACATCTGGACAGTCAACTCTATGTAAATAAATGTTTTTGTTTGTGACTGAGCAATCCTTGGAGACGCTTTCTTTGGCCACATCTTACAGATTTATGATGTGATGTGTGTTCATCACTTTATTTTCCATGGAAATTAAAGAAAATGAGACAAAATCTCCATCAGTAATGTGATTACGTGCATTTGCATATATTTGTTCAAAATTGTGTTTAGTCCATCCATTTAGTTTAGTCCGTCCAAAAAAAAAAAAAAAAAAAAAAATCACAATGCTCCCTGCAGTGTGAGCAACAAACATAATACACACACATCAAACCACTGATCAAAAACTGGAAACAAACAGGAAACAAACAGGAAACTGGGGATGTGACACTTCTGAGTTGCAATCAATAATGAATCCATAAAGGCTTCAGTGATTTACATGTTTTTTCTCTGACTCAAAGAGGATGTTACACTTATCAAATATTCATTTTTAAGTAAAATTTTCTTGACTGTAAAAAGTTTGCACCTCTGTGTTTCTAAACGCTGATGTGTGCACAGAGAAACTGTGGCTGCTCAACTCAATAACTTCTGGCTGTTTATAAGTGAAAAAGCATCCTTACCTCAGAGTCCCTGACAGTTTGTGTATCCACCCTGTGAACTCAGCTCACACGCTGATCAGATTGAGACGGCTTTACTCCAGAGGAGTAACTCCTTCTCTCATTGTCTCTACCTCTTTTCTCTCCTCCACTCCTCCCCTCCTTCCTCGTTGTTTTCCTTGGAAGACCACACCTCTTTTCCTGTCACGCTGTCTTTACGTTGACTTTTTGCCATATTATCACATCTCCAACATCTTTTGGTTTATCCATGGAAATGTTGGTGTAAAACCCCTTTTTTCTGCCAAACAAACACCTTTCTATGGTTGTCTTTTTTTTGTTTGTTTGTTTGTTTGTCACCTGATTTTCTTCTTTAAAACGGTGCATAAACATTGGCCTTAGCTCATCCAGCACAATGTCACATGGCTCACCCAGATCTCAGCAAAGGAGTAATTAGCCTGATTAGATCCTCGTCTGACTGTTGGCCAGAGAGTTGGTACCAGGACAGCAGATGGCTTCTTTAAGGTCGAAGTAAGACGCACAACAGACACACACACAATGGCATGTGCATAATAATTACTGCACAGACACGTATATTTACATGAACGTGAGGTGCCCCGTTCAGACACACTGGCATATGTCTGGTACGGCCACCTGATCTCTCATTGAAACTTGATTCAACAACACTGATAAGGCTGATGATAAATCAGAATATCGCTTTTTATCTTGAAATTTGTCACATTTAACCATTTTTTTTCTTTATATATATTCAGCACTACTCATTTTGTTTCCCGACAGCTGGTTTAAAAATAGCTGATGAAAATTGATATTCAGAACAGTCACGTGAAAATTAAATCAAAACTAAACTAGACTGACCACAACAGATTTTTTCAGTTCATTTGACACATGCTGAGTGTTGCGGATTAAACAGGTGATCTCAGGTGAACAAGGCAGGGAGTCGATGTTTGTGGCATGATTCTGTCACTGCGCCTGAACATTTCTTTAAAAGTCTCTAAAATCTTGCAGATGTCTCCTAAATATTTGTTTTTCTTCTCCATTGCAGCAGCCTGGAATTTCACTGAGCACAAAACGTCCCATGTCAAAGTGATGGCAGTGTGTGTACAGTACATACCCTCCTGTATGAGCAGTGAGTCGCTCGGTGCACTCTGCCCACCACTAAATCCGCAACAATAAATGCCATACTTACTTTTCACTTGTATGAAGTAATAGTTTTTTAAGCCAGTCGTGCCTGCAGAAGACAGCAGCAGCAACATCACATGACTCTTCCAGACATGGTAGTACAATAATGTTTTGGTTTTTTTTTTTTGTGTGTCTTGACTCATTTCACAAATAGGAACAGTCAGTTCTCTCCCCTCTGGGCAGCAAATTGCTGTCTTCCATCACTATTAGTTCAAGAGGCACATCTTACATTATTTTCCACTGATCAGTATCACGTCCTTATGGCCAGAGGTTTAAAATGATACTGGATAAAACCATCAAAGTAGTTGTTTCATATGTAATTCTACTGTGAGTTTACATCAAGGTGGTTTGAAGATTTTCAGCCACAACAGATGGTGGTTTTCTGTCATGACGTACAGAAATGTAAATGCTGCATGTGGTTTTGCTTATGTGTCAGTGAGCGCTAACTGTCTCCGACACTGGGTGGTCTTGACTCGTGTAAAACCTAAACACGACCTGTTTCTGGAAGTCTGCTGTGTGTGATGACACGTCATTGTATAAGATAAATGGAGAAATATATATGCCTCATTTTTATTGTTTAATAGGTCAGTGTGAGCTGAGTTCCTCTGTCTGTCAATCTCCTTAACTCGTGTGAATTAGGCCCTGAGGAAGCCAGCAGACACAAACAGCTTTACGGCTCAGGTCCAAGGACACAAGACCACAGACGCTCCAAAGTTCCCCTCAGCACTGAACCAAGTGACCCAGAACCCCACAAAGCATGTCTGCCTGCCACGGCTGGCAAACTGGAGGAAAACGCTGATGATAGAAAGATCCTTGGTGTGTCCCGGAGGAGACTGTGTCCAACAATATTAAGTACTCTGATGGTGCCAGTGATGTTTCTGATTGTGTGGAGAGACAATGAGCTGCAGTGACGAGGTAAGTACAACGATCCTGGACAGTGAAGACTGTAAAGTAACTTTATGTAGCTGGGCTGAATATCTCTTATTCTGCTTTCATTCATAACCGCCTATTTTATAAAGTACATACATGTCCATGAGCATCTTGTATTTTTGAATGTGCCACCTGCCCGTTCTGTTCTTAAAGATGCAGATTTACTGTTCCAGCTGAATTTGGCTCTCCAGTCGCTCTGATTGCTCTGATCAGACTCCCACAAACCATATGCAACAGGAAGTCATATTGTGCTGTTGCCATCCTGTGGACAGAACCTGCATCTGCAACACGAGATGGCTTCAGTCAAACATCTGAACTCCCTGCAGGTGATATCACACTCATACTCAACATGTTATTTTCTTCAGGAACCAAGTATCAACATTTAATGGGACATGAAGATAAAGTGTGAGTAAATGTTTATCAAAGTGCCTTCCACAACTCTTATGTGTCCTGCATAGATAATACACAATAAAGCTCTTCCACATTTTCTGAATATGTTTACAAACATATTCAACCATATTTTACAAATTGATTACATTTCAAGTGAGTCACAGTCATACGAATGTATTTCTGAAATTTAATTCTATCTTAAAAATGATAAAGATAAAGATGTGTCATAGAGAAGTGCAGGTGTCAAATATTACCTCTGATTTTGTAATTGGCCTTTGAAAATATTTAAGTAATTCAAGTGGGCAAATCACTAATGATGAAGTATTGGCTTGATTTCCCAGATTGTTATTTGTGCCAGCTTAACACTTTAAATAAAATTTTGGAAAAATCCACTGACTTACTAAAAATTCCTGGAAACATTTTTTTCCCCTTTAGTTCAAACATTACTGAGAGAGATCAGGTATACAAGGCCTCAGTCATTTTAATTGACATCTTGGTTAAAGTCCCTCTCCTGTTAAATGTCGACATCAGTTTACTTGGTTTGTGACACTGGGTAAAAAAAAATGTGTTAAATTGAATTTAAAACATAGATCCAGTTCCGATTGGAAAACAAACTGTTGTGAGTGATGTGAGACACATTAGAGGCCGACAGTCTTTCTGAACCTCAGGCAAAGTAGAGTCAAGTGTTGCTTAATTTCTGTCATTGAATGTGTTAACAATATTAAGCCACCCCCAAATCTCTAAGCTCTTTAAAGTCGCCTAGGAAAAAGAAAAATGACATGTTTACATGAACCTGTAATCCTTTCATCAGTTTATTGCAGTAAATGAAAGGCCTGTGTCCATGCAGGGCCTCTTCCTCCTCCTCCTCCTCCTCCTCTGAGAATGGGGAGCAGGAATGTGTGATGGGCCGGCTGTATGTAGGCCAGTAATAGGCCTTGCCTGTGCTGCTCTGTCTCTGGCTTCAAAAGTTCAAGTCATTATTCTGCTCCTGCTGCTATTCAGACCAGGTCCCGTTGGCTCATTGTTATTCTGCCCGAGTGAGAGAGAGAGACTGAGAGAGGCAAACACAGAATGGGGAGGCTGACTGTGGTCTCCACCGGCGGGGAGCTGGTTGTATTGGTCCAGGAGGGGAGGAGGGGTGGATGGAGAGAGAGAGAGAGAGGGGGGGGGGGTTTCAGGGATGTTGTTGGTGGGTTTTTCTGTCCAGTTCTTGCGGCTGTGAAGGCATGCCGATAATCGGCTCAGTAATGAGGAGAGGTACTGAACGGCACCAAATATCTGACCCTGATTACTGGGAGTAAAGAGAGAGAGGGGGAGAGAGCGAGAGAGCAAGAGAGCGAGGGAGGGAGAGAGAGAGGGCCATGTGAAAAAGGGGTGGAGGGGAGCTGAGATTTAGTGCCCTGCTGGATGAAACAACCCCCCACTAACCAGCAGTGAGGGAAAATAGTCTAATAGGAAGAAAAGAGGGGGGTTTGTACTCTTCATTTAACCCTCAAAGACGCGCCGGAAGCTTTTATCGTTTCCCACAATGAGATCAGAAAAGGTATGTAACTTCTTCTTTTTTTTGAAGCTGAATTATTTGTTACTGTTGTCCAATTTGGAAGCTGGGCTGAGTGCTGGAGATCAACAGGTAGCTGCAGTACTGGCCAAGTGGCTGCAGCTCCATTCAGGAAAAAAACCGACCTGGCTTTACTGTCAGCATGTTTTCTCTGCTATCAGGGTGCTGTGCAATTGATTTTAGTGAGTAAAATTAGTTATTACCATTTGGTGCCAGGTCTGCTTCAGCTAAAATATTACACGAGATAAATGTGTGAATACCAGGCAACATTTTTTAATGCTACAAAAGTAGAAAGGATATGTTAGTCTGGCTGTGAGATGGCAAGTAATGAGGATAGTCTCAGCTGACCTTTTTCTCTACAAAGTGTCTAAAAGTTGTGGACGGAACGTTCAAGGTGATGTTTGTAAATGTCTTGTATTTGTTCAAGATTACAACAATGCAATGAAAAACACAAATCCTTTCACAGGAGGACTACAAATGCATTTATCTTGAAGTTGGATTTTCCTGTTGATCAACTAACTGATTATTTGTTTCTGCTCTATCTCTAGATGGCCTTCTAAAACTGTTTCTGTAATTTGAATGTGTCTTGCAGCCACACTGAATGGTTTTAAATACATTGTTAACATCCACTCACATTTTAGGAGCCTTAAAGAGGTTAACTCAGATGAATGCACCTTCTGTATTGACTCCCCCACCACCTGCAGACTGTTCCCGTTGCATCCTGAAACAAGCAGCACTTCAGTTCTTAGAACTGAACCACACACTAAGCTCCAATGTACTCACATAAATGTCTTATCAAGCTTCAGCGTTTCACTTCAACATCATTTTAAAGCTCATACTCACCTTTTCAAACAAAAAAAAGCTTCTCTTATCCTGCAGACTCGTACCAACAAATTACAGACCGCGCTGGGGTGGCCTTAATGAGCAGGAGTCTGAAAATGTTTTCATTGTGCCATATACCATTAGTTGATCTGGGTCAGTGTTTCTCTGTAATCTCACTGTGATAACAAAGGAAGGCTGCAAAAGGAAGACTGTGTGGTTCAAGTGAATATTTTGCCATCAAATCCAGAGTGGAATTCCTTTGACCCCAGAGCAGCCCCCATCTTGACTGTCCCTTCTGCCAAGGAAAGAATATTTTCGTGTGTTTGTTCAGTGCTCTGAAACCTGTGACTTGGACTCGTGGAGCCCATTGTTCTTATCTGAAATGGTATAACTCGTCTGGCACACAAATCTTGGAGAAATATTTGAATTGTGCTAATGTTGTGGAGTGATAGTGAGACTCTGAGGGGATTGATGTGAAAACGAAAACACTGCTGCCCCCAGACGAAACCCATGACAGTGAGACGTTCTCATCACTTGTTTTGATGGACCACTGGCCTTAAAGTCCTGATTGAAATCTCACATTGTCAAACCATGATAGCACAATAACACTGAATGGGAAAGTGCAGTATCAAACTTCACAAGATCTTTCCAGCAACATGTTTTGGGACCTCTTTTGTAGTAGAAACATCCTGGTCAGCCTGTGCATCTATGGACCAATTGTGTGTGTGTGGTGTGTTGGGCTCTATTATTCTGTTTTATATCAACAGGATTGTCTATAAAACGTCAGCAAATAGTGAAAAAATATTGTCAGCAATTCCTGGTTTTATGTGACATAAGTCAAAAATGTCATATTTTATCTCTTTTACATTTACGACATTTAACAATCTTGAACAAATTTACGTTTTTTTGGTTGAAAAATCACTAAAACCATGACTCATTAACTACCACAGTTGCCACAAAATTTTTCTTCTGTGAATATAAACCTGCTGTCTCTGCAGCCTCTGGGTAACAATCACTAATTTCAACATATGTTCCTTCTGTTTTCTTTCAGGGGATCTGTGTCTACTCTAAAGCCTAGGACTCTAAACAACAGCAGGAGAGAATACAAACGTACATTCTTGCAACTCATACCTGAGAGAAGCAAAATGTCTCGCACTGAAGAGGTCAACAAGATGACAGAAAATGTCTATAAGGTATAACTTCATACACAACTGCTGTGTGTCAGCCTTTCTTGTCAAAGCCGGCAGTAAATCTCATTTAGATATGATTAACCTTTAATTCATTATTCATGTTTCCTACAGAAATATACTTTACATATCTAGAAAACCTTTGGTTGATTTGTGTATCATTGTTCACAGGGGATTTTGGACCACTTCAACCCCAGTCTGAAGAACTTTGTGACGATGGGGAAACACTATGAGAAAGCTCTGACAGGTTGGTCAAACACTGGCTAACTTCACACACTGCACAGGTGTAGCTGCATTTATACTTCACATGCAGTAATGAACCCAGTACATTAATGAATAATTTTACAGGAAGGGCAAGGCTGTTTACCTAAACGGATAGAAAATATATAGATATTTTTCAAATTTAGGATGAAATATGTTCTCTTTTTCAGGAGTAACCGTGGCTGCCAAGGGGTACTTTGATGCTTTGGTAAAACTCGGAGAACTGGCAAGTGACAGCCAAGGCTCTAAAGAGCTGGGTGAGTGGGTGGATGGTTGAAAGACAGAAAGGGGGACTGTGTCGAGGTGAAAATAAGATGAATTGGCTGTAGACCTAATAAACTTTACAGAGTCAATGTGGCAGCTGTGGAGAAGTTGGAAATGGCCTGTGAGCTTGATGCATGTGTGTTGGTGAGCGAGGAGATGAAGACAAGAGGGAATGAGGAAATGCAGAGGGAGAGCGAGAACAGAGGGAAAGGGAGAGAGTGGGGTCATTGTTGGGAGATTAACAACACCACATGATCTCATTGTAATGCTGAAAACAGCGGGGGAGGCAGGCAGGAGTGTCGGAGGGCGAGATGCCAGCCACCACACACTACAGTGCTGTGTGACTGTGGGGGGGGGACTCACAGCTGACCGCCACTTTGTAAATGAGAAATTGTGTCAGAGCAGCAGGTTTTATAACATTTTTATCTGATGTGTTGTCCGTTGGCTACATGCCACTTGTATGCTGACGCTGATACTGTTGTGAGTAGCTGATAGAAAACACACAGATTTTAGTTATTTTCAGTTTTTTGCTCCACACGCTGTGCAGCAACTTCTGGACAGGCTGGAGATAAATGAGTAACTTGACAAATAAAAACTTCTGAGTGACGTAATGCTGATGCCATCACTGCTGTGCCGCACCTCGCAGGAGACACGCTGTTTCAGATGGCTGAGGTGCACAGACAGATTCAGGTGCAGCTGGAGGACGTGGTAAGATTGTGCAACAGTGTGGTCATTTCGTGAGTGTCAGAAATAAAGATGATTAGTTGGTGAAATGCTGTAAACATTCACAAATTTCTTTTGTAAACATTTAAAAACATTTTATGATAAATAAGTAAAGTAAAATTTAAAAAGTTTGTGATAAAACGACTAGAGACTGTTATCATCTTTGATGTGTCAGTACAAAATGCAACTAAAAGATCCTTTCATCAACAGCTCAAACTATTTCACTCTGAGCTGCTTGCCCAGTTGGAGCAAAAGTTGGAGTTGGACATCAAATACCTCACAGTATGTTAACTTGCCCACTGAAATCCATATCCTTATTTGTGCAGAGCCACATCCATACCTATTATCTATACTCTAGTATTACCAAGTATTATCTTATACACACTCAGCAGATTTGTGCAGGTGAATGTAGCACACTATGTAGAACATAAAAAAAAAAATACAGAAGAATCTGTATAATAATGTGTAAGATTTGTCTTATTATTGGTTAAAACATTGATTTATTTCATAAATGTGGACTGAAAAGGTTTTTGAAAACCAAACTTGAATATTAACTTGTTTGTCTCTCATTCTAGTCAAATACTTTTTTTTTTTCTTCTTTCCCTTCAGGCCACTTTAAAGAAGTACCAGAGTGAGCGGAGGTCTAAATCTGAGTCTATCGAGCGCTGCCAGTCCCAGCTGAAGAAACTCCGCAGGAAGAGCCGTCACCCCAACAAATATGGAGACAAAGAGATGCAGGTAGCTGAAGCACCACAACAGTGGTGGAAAAAAATAACAAAGTATATACAAGATCTATGATATAACAAATAGTGTGTGAAGTGCCAGACACAGTAAACGCTTTCATTTGAGAAATCCCTTAAACACATAGATCCCAAACATCTCACTCAGCATTATAATAGCTTAAAAAGCAGAGTTGTGTAAGAGAGAGGTCGGTGTGAATCAGATTAAACAACAATCTGTCTCAGCTGATTTTTTTTTTTTTTTTAGAAAATAAGTAACTTAGAACAGAAATGTTCTCCTGCAGAAGCATGAATGACATAAGAGGGTGAAATTAAGAAACCAGAGCAGCGTGTAAGAAAAGGTCATCAGGGCAGTAATTAAAGATCTATCAGGATATGATGTCATTCCTCTGCTCTGAATATGTGTGTGAGGTGGTTCATTTCTGACTTGTCCTTCAGTTTGTGGAGTTGATGAGTCGTCGCCAAGGTGAGCTGGACACGCTGGTTGCCGCAGGTTACAGGTCAGCGCTCACTGAGGAGAGGAGACGATACTGCTTCCTGGTGGACAGACAGTGTTGTGTCACCAAACTGCTCATCAACTACCACTCCAAGGTAATCGGGTCCATTATTATGTCAGGTCGCAGTTCACATGAAATCCACATATCTTGAGTGGTTGCTCTCATAGTTCCACTAAAGATGATACTGTATATTTCTCACTGTCAACAAATCCAATGAAAACTATACATACCCTGATTTGAGACGGTTTTTGTATCCCTCTTTTGAGTCGCTTCTTTTCAGCGCTGTTAACAAATTTTTTGGGCCTTTTTTCATTATGAAATGAAGTCTAAGAACTTTGTGTAATGGGATTAGATGACAACAAGACAACATGGAATAACAACAGTCTTTGTCTTTAACAGCATGTTTTTCTCTTATGATTAACAAACAGGTGAGAGAGCTTTTGTCACAGAAACTATCATCTTGGCAGCTGTCGTGCTCTCAGCCAACAAAACTCCCGGAGCGTGCTCTGAACCTGCTGCGACACACGGCACCTCAAAGTACAGGGGCTGCTGGGATAGCGGAGGTCCTGCGTCACACCAAGCTTGGCTCCTCTCAGCCAGAGCAGGTAAGTTCATGCCAGACATCTTGGTTTTAAAGCAAACATTAAACAACATTTTTAAGGGCTCATAATTTCAGATTTTCTGTTGGTTTCCACAGAAATATCACATTGTAGGTATGTAGGTATGAAAGTATTTTCAAGCCTCTTTGGATAAATTTAAATGATCTGGTGATTATTAGTAGGTTGGACAATATCCCTGTTTTGCAAGTCAGAAATAAGCCTCAAGATTTAGGACTTAAAAGTTCTGGGCAACAGCCAGGATAAAATGACTATAATGCTCTCTCTTTCTTGGGTTTTCAGAGGCTCTCTGTTCAAGAAGTCCCTCCTCTGTTGAACGGAGACTCCAGTCGCTCGCAGCGCTCGATCCCCTCCTCCTCTCAAAGCGACACCTGTCCTCCTCAGGGTTCCCCCCACACTTTCCGCTCAGCATCATCCACCGGAGGAGCTGCTGGAGGTTCATCCCAAGGAGCTTCTCCTCAGCATACCAGCACACCCATCAATGCATCAGCCAGCCCCCTCCCTGACAGCAGCGTTAGCCTGGCGATGACCACTCCGAGCACATCCAGTGGCACGGCCCAGCAGAGCTCCCTCCTCCTGTCCACCAACACGTCCAACCTCTCACCGAGCCTCATCCCTTCCACCGTGATGTCGCTCAGCCAGATCTCCCCAGCCAGCAGCTCCTTGCATGGCATGACCCTCCCCATCCCACACAGTGCCCCTCATAGTCCTCCACTGCCTCACAGCGCGCCTCTTTCCAGGGCCATGACACCTGTTCAGCTATTGCACCAACAAGTGGGACCAGGAGGGAGCAATACTTCGTCCCCATCACATAATCCTTGGCTGCTGAAGACTGCAGACATGTGTGCTACAGCAACACTCCCACTGCCGAGGAGACCAGTCAGTGAGATGAGGCTGGGTGGCTTTCAGGGTAAAACGTGACACTGTACACTTGTCCTGTTTATGTGTGTCTGTATTCCCAACAAGCCTTGAATTTCCTCTCTTATCTCCATGGCTTCAGGCTCCAGTCTTCCCAGGATGCCTCCGTTATCTGGACCTACACGCGTGGAAGCCTTGTTTCCTCACACTCCTGGAGCATCTGAGGGCGGAGGAGGAGCAGGAGGAGGAAGAGGAGGAGGAGGAGGAGGAGGGGCCTGCTTATTGCACTTCCTGCCTGGTGACAACATTGCCCTACTCATCTCTGAGCCCAGAGACGGGTGGCACTATGGTCAAAATGAACGGACTGGACGGTACGCTTTCAAACTGCACATCACTGTTGAACCCGAGAGGGGATTTTACCAGAGTTGTTATAAAGTAATAACCAAAAGACTCTGGAAGGTCTAAATCACATAAAACAATGCTGGGCTGGCTGGAATCTCTCTCTTTACTTCAGCCCTTTGGTTTGTGTAGCTGTTTGAAGCTCTCAGTTTATAATATTAGAGTAAACTTTCCCCCTCACAGGAAAGGCTGGTTTCCTTTCTCCTACACTCAACCACACCATAGCAGGATGGATCACCTCGAGAGGTGAGTAAAAGAAGAGCAGTCCCTGAACATCTGAGGGTTTTAAGATTGTTGATGAACTCAGGCACTTTTAATGAAAGATATGCTTCCTTCACTTCCCTGAAAATCAGTCACAGTTGGGCACTGCCAATTCAGTAGGAAGACAATGAGATGGAGGTGGGCTGAAACCAATATGGCACTCTTCCATTTCCATCCATCCACCTTTCCAATAAATCACAGATGCCAGACGTGCAGAAAATGACAGGAGCTCATGAACTGATTTATACTTCTGATGTTTGCACTTCAGCCTTTCCACTTCTCTATCCAATTCCATTCGTGCTGATGATGAATTCACACAAAACCAATATCTCTCAACTCTCATTGTGTTTCCTTTGTTCCATTTTTTTTTTCTTGTATATCCTTTCCTCTCTCTCTGACCTTCCCTGCAGCTCTCTCTTCTTATCTAAAGCTAACAGCACCAGTACTGGCCAGCTTGACAAGTTGGTGTCTCCGGGTCCCCCAGCTCTGACCCCTGAGTCAGAAGAGGAGCACTCCCTTCCTCCCCAGAGGGTCAGCACCTTCCGCCCGCGCCCCTACAGCATGGCAGACAGCAACAAGGTCAAAAACATGAAATGTTTGGGAGGTGATAAGGCTTAGAATGAATGTGCTTGACCCTCACTGTTCATGACAATGACAGAGATAGAATATGAACGAGGTAAATAACAACAGGAATCTAATAGTTTCTTGTAAATTTCAGATCACTGCAGAACTGACCTCTCCACCGCCTTCCCCAACCAGGTACATTATTAGCTATAACATATGGACAGTTTATGAGGAGTATTTCTCATCCTGTGAAAAAGGTTACTATGTGACCTGATCATGTTTGCTTGGACTTGGATTTGTTTGACTTTAAAGACGCGTGCTATTGTTAAGTAGAGAGTGTATAAAGTCGTAGTGGGGGGAAAAAAACTTTCTTCAATTCAATTGAATATAAGATGAATTACATAGTTTAAATTGTTTAAATTCTGTGTGCTGGAGCGTGACCATGGATGAAATGTCAGGATATGTCTTCTTCTGTTTTATCAGCTTTAAGCACTGGTTTTAAAATGGGCCTCCCCCTAATTAAATCACTATCCTTGTGCGCTAATCACAAGGAACACAATTTTACACATCGAAATAAGAGCCACTAAACTTCACGGGTGGGTAAAGGAGTCTATCATCTATATTTAGTCACTTTTTGTCAAGAAATTAAAGACACATGATCCCTCTGTCTAAAACTAACAGGCCACAGAGGCTTTTAGTCATAGCAGGATTGATGGAATGGAGGTATATAGATATTCATGACTTTTCACAAAATGATTCTTATTGTTTTATCGTGGTTTCTCCCTTTTAGACCTAATCCCTTTGCCCATGTGCGACTCAGAAAAACTGTCACCAATGATCGCTCAGCTCCCATTATTGAGTAAGTGGTTGATTCCAACAGCAGCAACCCAGCTTCCTTTTTCCATTCAGTCCATCAAGCCACAGGTTGAGTCCTTGAAACAGCAAACTGGTCCATGTTGAGTCCTTTTAACAATGCTTTACATTGCATGTTACTTTTTTTTTTTGTATTCAATCAGATACAGATTGTGTTTCATGTACAGGAATAGAAATTTTTAAAATCACTGTGTAAAAGGTTAATGTGTAAAGCCTGATCTGTTTATGAGATCACTGTTCATCACTCTTCTCCATGGGGAGAAAGCAAAAACTGGACCACCATGAAATTTGGAAGTTCTATTTGAGTGAAACATGGGCAGTAAAATAAAATCTAGGCTTAGTATGAAACATAAGAATAGAAGAATAGAAGAAGAATTATTGGCTGTACTTAGTTTGTATCTATATTTTGATATTCCAGTATAAATAACATCTTTAGTTTTGCCCTGTCTCCTGTTTCTCTTACTCTTTTACAGTGCAATTTTCTTCTAAACTAACCTTAAATGTAGTTTTTTGTGCCATATTCTTCATATTTTTTTTCTTTGTTCAGCTGATTTAGGGACTGGATCCTAATAGCAGGTTGTTCATTTTCACCTGGAGTATTATGGGAAGAGGACAGGCTCCTGTTCTAAAAGTGCTATTACAATATTATATTTTTTAGAGAAGCTTCCTTATAGTTGCCACTACTCGGTTTCAATGAAGGTAAACATTTCATTTTATTCATGTCGTTCCTGTTTTAACGCTTGGTGGTATGGCTGAGAGAGACTTCACATATTTTAATTAAATTGGAACGCTTTTTCCTTCTGTTTTTACTTAAAATTTACATGAGCACTGCTGTGTGAGTGCACAAGTTTCTGTCAGTCATATCTGATATGTGTGATATTTAAAACAACACGTTCTGCTGCTGTTGTTATTTTATGAATGTAGACTTTTGGATTAGTTAAGATTCTCTTTGCCTGAGCTCAAAATATGATGTAAACACACACTCTACCTTAAATATGTTAATTCAAATGAGTGATGAATGAGACTTATTAACTTCTGAGCTAGCACGCTGAGTGAAATCCTTCAAACTGAACTTATTTAACAAAAACAAGTTCAACAAAGCAAAGCGAAGGAAATTTTTGTTACCTTTACAAACAAATTGTTGAGAGATAGTTTAAGTTTGGGTTGTGGTATAAAAGAAGTGTGTTCCTTTAGAAAGTAGCATTTTTGCGGTTGGTTCAAAGGTTTAAGAGTGAGAGATTTGCTGAGTGTTTGGATTTGATATCCTCTAGATTCCTTTCAGTCCCAAATCTGAAGCTATTCAACATCTAGGCTAGTTATTCTTAGTTATATGTTTATCAGACTGAGCAGAATCTTCATGAGAGATGTGAAAGCCCGGACAAATAAGAATATTGGAGTTTTATTTGGAATATGTTTCTAGGAAGGTGATGAAGAATGCATACAGAAAGTTGACCAGTGTCTGAGCAAGTGTTCAGGTCAAACTAGAGATACCCAAAGTAATATTCTGTAACTCTGTAGTCACCTCTAGTGAAGCAGTGAAAGTCTGTGTCTGTGTAAACTGAACAGCTTGTTTCCCTGTAACTGCTTGTGACATTTTAATCACCACACACACGGTGGTTTAGATAATATCAGATGTATTGCTTTCAGTAGTATGGCATCAATAAGAAAAGGAAGACAGCTAAATGATAGAGCTAATGCTTATACATGCTTGTAAATAGACACTAAAACGTTGTGACTGTAAAACTTTTATGAGACTTCTTTTTATGATGATATTTCACTTTGGTCGAACATTTTGACTTTAGAGAAGTGCAGAGGCGAGAACAAATCCATTACTGTGACTTCGATTCTGCCATTAGTTTCATGGAAGTTTTTCATTTCTTCTCTGAACAAACAGGAATATTTTCTTCTTTCAGAATGATTCAATGAAAATATAGACTAACATGCTCACCTACGGAGAATGAATGGGCTTTAAAACCAAGAGTATTGATTCACTAGCCTTAAAGTAAAAAATGGGACTGTTGTAGTGGCTTATTTATACATAGTGGTTGATGGAATCTAAAATAGAAGAAAGAATCCATTGAGTTTAGTGAAATGCTGACATATGCAGGAGAACATACAATTTTATCTGTAAAGTATATAAAAAAAGTGTATCAATAACGCAGTAAACACAGCATGTACAACTTAGAAATACAATCTGAAATATATTACCAGTTTTACAGAATCCAAATATAAATTCCTAATAGTAAAAATGTTACGTAAATCTAGAACATTATAAATGTGGGCAAAAAGGTTTATTCGCGTGTCTGGAGTGTGTATTGTCATCTGTCATCATACATAACACGCAGTGCTAACATGTTGAACCATTTTTGTTTGTTTGCAGAAATGCTGACACTATAAACAAGAACTTATACAAGTTCAAAACTCTTCTTCCAAAGTGAAATATTGTTTTAATATTGCACATGAACATACATACAGTGACTTTGTTCTTTAAAACTAAATGCAGCAATGTAAACACACTGAATTGCATCAACACAATATCCTGCTGACTGCAGAAGATATTTTATTATGGTGTTAAGTACTGCTGAGGAAGATGTTCTCTACCTGAAATACTGAATATTGACATGTGGAAATAAAAGTTCTATGAACAAGATGCAATTGTGTATCGAAAACAATGATTTTGTGTGTATCTCTACATTAATGTGTATTCACAATATCAGTGGAGCAAATCATTTATATCCATAATGCAAACAGTTATGACGTTAATTAATTGTAAATGCCCTGATGAATTTTTCAGTGCTTTAAAGATCCATTACTTAACATATTGTTCTTCCACCTTTTTTACTTATGCAAGCAGAGCCATGCTGGTATGAGGCCAGAAATTCATTTCATTTTCAAATTTAATTGTACTCAAGCTTTGTCATGCTAAGCCTTGTCTTAGCAGGCTGTTTATGTTTCATTTGAAATAAAATATGGGTTTATGAGATTTGCTAATCATTGCATTGTTTTATTGTAATGCATTAGAATGCATAATGTTTTATAGCATTCAATCCAAATTGATTGATTGTATCCAAAATAATACGACACAAATGTAGAATTAAATAGACAGTCTTTATTGCAGTAGATTGACGGGGGAGCAAATATTTAGACATATGAACAAGAGGAAAAGAAGAGTGTTAATCGTGAGAATGTGAAGTTACAGCTTTTTAAGCCATTCAAGTCTATTTCCTTTAGTTTCACATGGATGAGCAGGGACATCAGGCATGTTTCCATCATCTCGCACAGGAACTGCATTAGGAAAAAAAGAAGGCGCTTTAATAGCTTACTGCACATCTACAAGAATTTATGTGCCTGGATAGCTGGAACACCCAGTGCCTTCACATTTGCATCAGGGATAGGATAATGAAGATAAGCTGCTATAATATGACAGTTGTGTTACCTGGGTAGTTGTAGGGCACTGCTTCATTTATCATTCCTGTATACTTTGTGATGGGGCTGATGAATGGTAGAGCAACACCTGAAAAGGACATTTTTTGTTTTTTACTTAATAGCTATAAACATTAATGTTCTAAGGCCTCATCATTGCCTCACACAAAAACAAAGACCAGAGCCTTGCCTTGTTCTGCAGTCTATAATTTAACCTACATTAGTTTCTCAGCAGACCTCTGACACTGTCAGCAACAGAAATATTAAATAGACTGAAAATGTTAACAGCTGGAAACAGCCTTCTTCTTCTTCCCTCTCATCTCACCACGATCACTCTCCTGTTATATTTTGTTGCTTTTAGCAGCATAATAGTTATAACATACAAGTAGTTATGTTATTTCTCTGGAGTTAATTTCAAGATGAGATTTGGAAACTACACTATATCGAAATGACACTTCAGTCAAATGGAGACTGACGCATTCTGAGATCGCTATCATTTACTTTTTGATGAAAACAACGTGCTATGTAGTATTCAATCCAAAAAGATGAATTAAGAGACGAGTAACTTGAAGTGAATACATAGTGCAGCGTTTACAGAACGAGTTGTACAATGCAGTGCTTTCTGAGCCGGATTAGCTAATTGTGAAAGGAAACTGACCGATCAATCCTATCGCACAGGAAGCAAAAATCACAGGCTCTTTATTCCAAGCATTTTTCAGGAAAGCTCCAACTCCTGCAGGAAAAAGAAACACAAATAAAACAGACATGCTAACTGCAGTTAGCTAACATTAGCCGTTGGTAGCACACCCAAGGTCACATTTTTGGTTTTATTTAAAATGTGTGTAACTGTGTTTAGCCGGCTATGATACATACTACGCATAAGTCTACTTTGTTTGAAGTTTTTATCTGTGTTATCCAGAGGGACCACTACAGCTAGTTTCACAGTTAATGGGAAGTAAAGATGACAAGAATTCACATACCCGCCATGTTGTCTTGTGTAGTTGAACCGAGCGGGTGCTGATGGGAAATGTAGTAGCTGCAAAACAACGTCATTTATCTGCGACCGTCGCATGTAAATAGTAAATGTGTGTAATGTTTTTGGGGGGAGTGTGAACGGATCTGCTCTTCTTTTCTTATATTGTGTTAATACAAGTTCATAGTTGAACTGACAGTGCAGCTGGCTGACCGTTTTTAAAGCCCTGGACACAAACTGTTTATAGATCCACAAATGTAAGTACCGACATATTTATAGCTTGTTATTCAGTAGACGGTACTTAGCTAACGATTGTTCTCTGTATTAGTCTCGTTTACTTAAAACATCTTGATTTTTTTATGTCGATGAAGTTACATAGTCGAAAACTCGAGTAGAATCAGTGTTTTTTGTAAAATGTTCCTGGGGTTTGTTTGGCAGAAGCCTTTGTTACAGTGGTGTGTGAGTCCCCGTGATTACAAACGTGTGACTGTTTCCTCTCTGTGTGCCCAGATGATGGAAGATTTCTCTGGTTTGGCTCTCCCTCCTCTGTTTGGAGGACACATCCTGGAGGCAGAGCTGGAGCCAGGCGGCGTGGAGCTCGGACCTGGAGAGGTAACAGTAATGTTAATAATCCTGGTAGTCACAGCAATTATATTGATGCGAAAAGGTGGGAAGGCCGTGCCAGCGCTCCATGTGACTAATAGTTTCAAGAATCCATATTGTAATACCACATTTAGCTCAGTGCCAGGGTGCATCATACAGAGGACGTCAGTCTATTGCTGGCAATATAGAAAGAGAGAAAAACAATCAGTCATGCTCACACTGGGACAACAGGCGATGTTCCAGTGACCAGCTAACCTAACGTGTTTAATTGAACTGTGGGAGGAAGCTGGAGAACCCACACAGGCACAAAGAGAACTACACAGAAAGGCACTTGTGTTTAAAGTACATCACTCAAACATGAGCTATAGATATAAAGTCACAACCTTATTTTGCTATTTCAACAGAAGAAGAATATGTTTTTTTTTTAGAGTTGAAAATTGCGATCATAACTATGTAGCTTAGTGGGTAGAACACAGACCTGAAACGGAAATTTCATTTTGATAGCAGCTGTTCCATTTGAAATAAGACTGACACAAAGAGTTGGCCACAACATACAAACCATGCTGAAGTATTTTTTCTGCAGGTGGAACTCGGCCCAGGAGGCAGTGAACTACTTGAGAGTACAGTGCAAGAAGATGAAGAGAGAAGAGCTCTTGATAAGAGGAAATATCTGGCTCTGAGTAGGAGGTGCAAAGAAATTGAGCAGGTGGGTGAGCCTGCATTTATGTAGATTGCCATGATCATATTGTCTGAACGTATGGGTTTTCATGGCATTGAATTAAATATATATTTAAAAAAAAATTCACATAGGCTGATACTCTCATGATATAATTATTATTGAATAAAGACCATGTTTCGGGTTATTCTGATGACTTTTTTATATAAATGAAATCAGCACATTTGTAATTGCCTCATGTGTGATGTGTGATTGTCAGGTGAATCAGAGGATGCTGGCACGCCTTCACCAGGTACAAAGAATTACACGTCGCTTAAAGAAAGAAAGAAGGTATCAAACTTCATTATGATCATTCTATATCTGAAAATGTGTCCCTACTTATTGGTTTATCTGAGTGTTCTGTTGATCTTTATAGGTTTCTCATGAAGACTTTGGATGCTCACGGGGATGATTACAGAAATGCTCAGCTCACTATACTGCTCGAGGTGAGAATTAGATTCATTTTTTGGCTATCAAAAGGGAAGATGGACTCTCTGCCAGCTGAAGCACAACATTAACAGTCACATTACTATAGGTTTTAGCTCAATATGTGAATATTCAGTTGGCACAATGACAATAGCTTTACTGTTTCCAGGGGTGGACAGTAACGAAGCAAATTTACTTGACTACTGTACTTAAGTACAGTTTTTGAGTATCTGCACTGTATTATTTCTGGGGGATACTTTTACTTTCACTTCACTACATTTGAAAGACAATTATTGTACTTTTTACTCAACTACATTTCTATTGACGCTCTCGTTACTTGCTACTTTTGCGCTACTAATTGCGAAACAATTATCTCAAACCCACATTTGAGATTTTTGACACCAAAATAGATTTGTTTAAGTTCAAATGTTTGTTGTGCTTACCACAAACAAGTTATATTATGGCCTACAAAAACTCATTTTCCAACCTGATCTTGTCTAGTCTCTAGTCCCTGGGGGGTCGGGAGGGGGTCCAGTCTAGTCTCTCATTCACTTGTCCCTTGGCCGCTGCGCAGTGTGACTGGCTTGAGCATTCCCCTTTAAGGAGGTGGCCTTGTGGGTACTGTGTGACATAGTAAACACATAGCCGTGTTGTGTTGTGTGTACGCTTGCAGAGAAGTGTGTTTGTCCCTCTCTCCAGTGAATGGTGTGAGAAGTAACGCCAGCTGTAGCCACTGTAAGCTTTATAGTCTGTGATGAAACTCATAAAAGTCCTGTGTGGTGATGTTGGAAGGAAGAAAAGAGCTGAATTAAGCCGGTCCATGTGTTCAAGACCCCTCAGACGAGAGAGGGACTAGAGAGACTATACATATTTTTAGGCCCATATTTTTTTACTAGAGCAGTTAACCATGAACATGGCAACAACCGTTGCCAACATGTTTTGCCTCTTGTTTCAGGATGAACCAGAGGTCAGTTTGGATGCTGCTACTGGAGTAGATGATGAGCGCCTTAATGGTCTATCTGGTTCCACATTGTCTGCAGCGCTGCATCATAACGCAGGACCAAAGAAGAGGAGACATCGAATTCCAAGGCAAGAAAAGGATAAAGACCCACAGGTAGGTGATGAACTCTGTTGGATTGCTGTTCTGCATTTAAATGTATTAAAAACATGTTTGTTCTGTGCTCTTTTTTTATGTCCGTGTGATTTGGTTGAACATAGATGCACAAATAGGTGGATTAAAACTAAATGAGGCCTTATTAATATGAACACTCAGACATCTGACAATGTAGAATAATTGATTTTATGCTAACTGAGTTTCTGCTTCTTTGTCCAGACTGAAGCAGACATGACAGTGTTGGCAGACACACAGTTTGGAGAAATGCCCAGCCCAACCTCTCTGTCTCACTGATCATTACAATGCCCTGGATGTGATGATGACAAAGGAGCAGTGTCTTTAATTGTTCAGTAGATAATGTAGGCTGCCTCTGCTCAGCCAGGTTATGCACTGTTTTTAGTTTTACTTGAATATTGTCAACAGACTTGAGTTCATGTAAAGTAAATTGAAATGTTAATTATCTGATACATATATACATTTATGCATATTATTTTTGTTCATATTTTGTAATGAGATTTGTTGACATCACATAATTATGACCAGTAGCAGATTGTGCACACAGTTGTGGGCAGTCTTATGTGGTAACGATCTAGCAACTGTGACACAATTAAATTAGGGCCAAGAACTTAATGGGTTCCAATACATAACTATTATTAATAATTATTAATAATTTAATGGCTGATAAAGTGTCAATGTAGGTATTACAGTATTATAAACTGTTGGTTATTAGACTTTAGTATGAAATATTTCTTTTTTTCATTTTTACTATGCTGATGTGGACAAGAACTAGACAACTTTTATTTGTTTTCAAATCTGAATCAACATTTTGAACTTTCAAACTAATTTGGCCATGTAAGTTTTTTTTTTTTATCATGTTACTTTACAGTAGTTCTGGGGCACATAAAATGTTTCTGTTTCAAGGAGAAATAAATTCTCATGTCTAAATACAAAGAAGAAAGAACATAAAGTTGCTTATTATTTATTTATTTATTTTTTTATTTTTTTAGCTTTTACCCTTTCTCACAGTTTTCCCCAGAGGGTGGGGTTAACTCATACAGATCATAGAGATCAGTTTCCTCCCAGGCTAGTAAGAGTACCATGTGAGTCAATATCAACAAACACCGAGATTATGAGTAAATAAATATGAACCACATATAAATATTGCAGATGAGTAGGATTGTAAATATGTAACTCCAGATACTATTTAAATTTTTTGTCCATCAAAATTCATCCCACCGCTGAGCCAATGGCAGGCCCCCATTCCAGCGGATGCGTCTCGGTGACAGACGTGAGTTCGGTCCAATCAGATCTCGTAGATTGGATTTAGGGCGGGCTTCGAACGCGGAGGTGGGATTTAGCTACCGTCCATCTTCAACTACATTACAGTGAGCGAGCTTGTCGAAAAGAAAACACAATTTGGAAGTAAAGAAGACTTTCTGGAATTAGTTTTGGCTGTATTTGAAAAAAGACAAACGAAAGTCCATACCCTAGGTAAATGTCGTAATCAAGTATAAATCTTGATGCTTGGGTTGACCCAGTTTCCCTTTTTCCTAAATTTGGCTAGCTAAGCTGCTAGCTAACATTTTATACATTAGCTAGCTAGACAGTTAGCTACATTAGCTAGCAGGTTAGCGATTTGAACGGATTCTGATATATTGAGACTTTCACAACGCAAAACCACCATATCAAAGCTATATTGGACCCCAAAATATTGATGCATGAATATAAGTTCCAACCATCAACACGCTTCGTGGGTCTTGTTTTGAAATGTGCTAGTTGGTGACCGAGCGAGGTGCACGAGCGAAGCAACTGGCTCGTATTAATGTTAGCTCAGCAACGTTAGCTGGCTAGGTGGCTAATTTTAGCTGACAACCTTGTCAGTTATATGGGAAACGTTAGCATTATCAGCTCCGTTCACGGAATTGTATCGATAGACAAGCAGTCAGACTGAGTTGTGGCTGCAAATGTCTTCAAATCTCGATGTGATTTATGTAGCTAACGGTAACCGGCGGGCTAGTTGGAGTTAACGTCAGCTTCACTCTGTAGATGCCGATGTACTGAGGGGTCTGTTGAAGGGATTTGTCTGTTGATTGAAGTATTGTTGTCACACGTCTTGATTTCTATACACAGCTAACGTTGTGACAGACGGAATGTGGACATTGTCGTAGTCAGAGCAATGGCTGACAAGAGAAAACTTCAAGGTAGGTCTGTTGGTGAAACTGTCAATGCTGCTGCACAAGATCCATCCTGTTGGCATCCTGCACAGACTCGGACTAACTTTAGCAAATGTTTAAGGAGTTGTGGTTTTGCACACGTTTATACACAATAGTGTTTTGACTACATCCCCCACTTTCCCAGGTGAGATTGACAGATGTTTGAAAAAAGTAGCCGAAGGTGTGGAACAGTTTGAAGATATCTGGCAAAAGGTAAATATGTTCACAACTGTCATTAGTTTAATACTTGTGAAAGCCATCAGCAGCCAAACTTATATCTCATTCATTTGGAAACCTGTAGCTCCACAATGCAGCCAATGCAAATCAGAAGGAAAAATATGAGGCTGACCTCAAGAAAGAGATAAAAAAACTACAGGTAAGACAAGCTAACGAACACATGTCCTTTGACATCAGCACTGCTGAGCAACAGTGTGCATATTTGAAATGGGTATTGTGCTTCAATATTTTATTTGTTTGTGTTCTTTCCAGCGATTGCGAGATCAAATTAAAACATGGGTGGCCTCAAACGAGATCAAAGACAAAAGGCAGCTAGTCGAGAACCGCAAACTTATAGAGACGGTATGGATCTTTGTTTGTTCCTCTTTTTTTTTTTATTATTATTATTGATGTGCAAGATGTAACTTCAGGAAGTCGTCACAGCTACACCAGTAACTGATCAAAGTATAATTTTTCTCACCATAGCAAATGGAGCGGTTCAAGGTGGTGGAACGTGAAACAAAAACAAAAGCCTACTCTAAAGAAGGCTTGGGGCTTGCTCAGAAAGTGGATCCAGCTCAAAGGGAAAAGGAGGAAACGGGACAGTGGCTAACTGTAATGCATCTATCTTCATCTGTTGTACAATTGATTGCATGGAATTATCTTGTGCCAAATTCCAATAAATGAAGCACTTAACTTAAGAATGACAAAGAAACAAAAAAAAAAAGAAACTGATGTAGAGAATGTATCAACTGGGGTTTCTTAAATAAGAATGAAAAAGCTGTTCTATGAATAAATATTGAGTAAATTTATTAACACCCTTTTAATGACCTCTCTCTCATCCACAGAATACAATAGATACTCTAAATATGCAGGTTGATCAGTTTGAAAGTGAAGTGGAATCGCTTTCAGTGCAGACGAGAAAGAAGAAGGGTGATAAAGAGGCAAGTCTCTCCATCTCGTTCTTTTCAAATATATCAATTTCTTCACACTCAGAAAAACATTTTTCCCTCTCTGTTCACATTCAGTGTGTTTCAATATTGTAAAACCAAATGATAACATGTACATATTAAACTTGATTTACCTCCTTTCTGACATGCAGAAACAAGACCGTATTGATGAGCTCAAGCGGTTGATTGAGAGGCATAGATTCCACATTCGTATGTTGGAGACCATTTTACGAATGCTGGATAATGACTCTGTGCCAGTCGATGCAATCCAGAAAATCAAGGATGATGTTGAATATTACATTGATTCGTCCCAAGATCCAGACTTTGAGGAAAATGAGTTCCTGTACGATGATTTGGACCTGGAAGACATCCGTGAGTAGAGGACTGTTATTGTATATTACATGATTTTATGCTATAATAACAATGTTTATAATAACACTTGTTTCTGTATCATTTTGGAATTGTAGCTGCAGCATTAGTTGCCACTTCTCCATCAGGTCAGGGAAATGTGGAAGATGAGATGTATCTCCACTCCAGCAGCACTCCCACTTCGACCACTTCCTCTTCACCTATCCCTCCATCCCCAGCCACTTGCACTGCTGTAAGTTCTTGTATTTGTGTCATAATTGCTTTGGGTGAGGATGTTAAAGGGAGGCTGGGTAGAAAACACATGTTCTGACCAAATTTTTCAAATATTCCCTCTCTTAAATTTGCATTAAATTAACATTTATATAAGCCCCATTGTGTTGTAATCCACTGGCTAGTTTGCTGAATCAACGTTTCAGAGGTGGAATGTCATATCAAGGTATCTCCTCCTATAGGAGAACTCAGAAGACGATAAGAAAAGGGGACGGTCGACAGACAGTGAAGTTAGTCAGGTGAGAGGTTCTCATCTGTGCTGTGTCAGTAGCTGGAATAGTTTAGTGCAGCGCTCTTCACCCTTGGTCCTGAAGAGTCACAGTGGCTGAAGGGTTTTGGCCTCTCAGACACTGAAATGGAACAAGTTTTCTCTGTGGGACCATGGCTGGAGACTTCTGATTTAGCTTGTACCATCTCCTGAATAAATGGGCCTTCATAGTTACAGTAAACTTTGCTCCTCGTGTTCTCTGTACAGTTGTAGTTGATTTGCAGTTTTGTCTGAAATGCCTCTCCCTCGTGCTCTGTCATTTTCAGTCACCT
Source organism: Echeneis naucrates (assembly GCF_900963305.1). Taxonomy (NCBI): domain Eukaryota; kingdom Metazoa; phylum Chordata; class Actinopteri; order Carangiformes; family Echeneidae; genus Echeneis; species Echeneis naucrates. The sequence goes on from NC_042516.1 coordinate 15,621,279, forward strand.
GTGAAGAATGGCACCCCATCCTTGCTATCTTCCTTCTCTTCCTCCACCACTTCTGGGTCCTCCTCATCCTCTTCCCTTGTTTCCATGGCGAGTGTTGTTGGAAGCATTCCACCGGTTCCCACGAGCAGCAGTCTAATAGGAAGCTTCAGCAGCGCGGTCCAACAACATCAACCTGCGCAACAGCAGCAACAACCTCAGCCACCAAACCAACCACAGCAACAACAGCAGCAGCCAACTCAGACAAAACCTTCTGTCCCTTCAAACAACACCCCAAGCCCACCCAGCAACCCCCTACTTCCAGCCTCCACTGCTCCCTCTCTTCTTACACCCAGCACACCCAGTTCATCAGCTCCTAACTCTCAGTCTCAACCTACATCCGGGTCCACCCCAGCATCCAGTTTGGGAATTGGGCTGGGGCTGGGATTGAGCAAAGGTGGCATGACAGGGACCAGCAGTGCCAACCAAATGCCTGGTTTAGGACTGGGTGGCCACCCCACACCCCTAAACACAATGGCAGGTCTCCTTTCAGGTTCCACACCTGCCCCTTATGCTCAGGCAGCAGCATCAGGAGGCTTGGGTTTGAGCAGCACCACCCAGTCCAGCATTTCAGTGGAGAGCAGCACTTCCATCCCCACCTCTGGCTCCAGTGGAGTCACCACCAATGGGGCGGGGACAGGGCTAGGCTTACTAGGATCCAGCCCAGCTCACAGCTCTCTTAGTGGGAGTATTTTAGGTCTGGTTCCTGGGTCGAGTGTTGCTCCTGGTGCCTCTCAGGTGCCCCCGAGTTCTGTCAGCACTACCTCTGGTGTAGTTGGCATGATGGGAGGAAACGCTATTTCAAGCGTTGGTGTGGTTGGAGTAGGGGTGAATGCTGCTCCTGCTAGACCACCAAGTGGACTGAAGCAAAATGGAAGCACAAGTACGTTCATTTGTTTTTGTCAGCCTTCTGTTGCTATTTACTGTCACAGTTTAAGTTTTTTTTTCTCTTTATAAAGAAGTGATTTTTAAGCCATTTCTGTGCCACATGTATTAGGTTACAGTGCAGTAGTAGCAGAGAGCTCCACAGAATCAGCTCTAAGCACACCGAGCCAGTCACAAAGCAGCCAACCCTCATCTCTCAGTTCCTCTACCAGTCAGCCGTAAGTTCTGTGATTTGCATCATCTGAACCCTGAAAGTTCCCATTTCTTCCTTTTTTTTTGGGACAGTAGTTAACTAATTCTTTGTGATGTTCCCACTGTACATGGTGCAGGATGGACAATGGTCCCAGTTTAATCAGCTCCATCACCCTGCCTCCCAGTTCTCCGTCCCCCTCATTCTCAGATAGCACACCCGGCGGAGGGAGTCTTCTCAACGGTCCCCACTCCTACACACAGGCCTCCGAGGGACTCAAGGTCAGCTGGGCCAGCTAGTTGTGATTGAATTGTGAATGTAGACTGACATCAAGTTAAAGGCTCTTGTAAGAGCCAGTTAATTATCTAATAGAGTGGCCACAATTTGGTTTGAGAAGCACCACAGGTTTAGTAAGGTGCAGCAGGAGACTCTTAAGGCCAGTGCACTGAGAGATTTTGAACAGGAAATGATGTGTTGAGAGTATGAAAAAGGTGAGAGGAACAGAATTGCTTTGTCACCTGTTTGCCATTTTACTACAAAAAGGAACATCTCTTACCAATGTTTGTGCGGTGTGATGTTAACTTCTCTGGCATCTCTTCTGGCTGATTCAGCGCTTAATTCATTCCAATGGACAGTTGAGTTTTAATAGTTAACTAGGCAACTGGATTGTTTTTGAATCAGTAGATAACTAAAATGGCATGCATAGTTTCTGACTTACTGTTGTTAGGTACGTTACTGGTGAATGTAATAATCCTGAGCTATGAATAGCATTGTTAAAAATATCCCAGGGTAACACAGACCTCTCCTCTAGGCCACTTGTGTACCCTTTTTTTGGGGGATTTACGGGAAAATATGCCATCTCTCTGATGGCCTTAGTTTTCTGTATGTCTGTTGTAATATTAAGTTGTAATATTAATTTAATTTCATAAATAATTTTCCTGCATTGCTATTTCCTTTTGAGACCAATTTACTGAGTCTCATGTTTCCCCTTCAGGCTCCTGAGCCTCTCAGTTCTCTGAAGGCGATGGCTGAGAGAGCAGCGCTGGGATCAGGCCTGGATGGAGAGATTCCCAACCTGCACCTGACAGACAGAGGTCGAAATGGTCAGGCATTATTTCTACAATTTTAATTAACACGATCAGCTATTACTTTCAGATTTTGTGCACTTATTTGAGAAGGATGTGTATTTACAACAAAGAAGGAGATGGTGCTGAAATTGCAAACGTTAGAAGCAGGTCATTTTCAGTAAAATTAAAACACCATAATTAAAATTACTATCATTAGTCAATTAGCTAACTAACAGAAATAGTTTTTCATGTTAGAAGCTTTATTTCTGCCACTCTGACCCAATACAGTTGGCTTTATCTCTAAATGTCATATAATTGATATGTTCCATTTGTCCACTTTTGGGGCTTTGAGGATATTTTTATTTCATGGTCTTCACCTGTGGTTTAACATTTATTATTTTTCACAGACTAAATTATTAATTATCATCTTTCCTCCAACCAGTAAACACAGGCAATGTTCCCGTGTATTTTCAAATTTAGAGCATAACGGATTCACTTTATCAAGAGATGTAAATAGTAGAATGTGTTGTGTATATATTTGCATAACGTATGTAGTTCTTGACTTTTTCTTCTTCCTGTAGACATCTTCTCTGGTTCATCTGCAGCGCCCGGCACACCTGCCGCCCCTCAGCCGTCCGTCTCGGAAGTCAGCATCCCCCCATCTCTTGGGGTCTGTCCACTGGGCCCCACCCCGCTCCCAAAAGACCAGCTCTACCAGCAGGCCATGCAGGAGTCTGCTTGGACACACATGCCACACCCCTCCGACTCTGAGAGGATCAGGTAGACCTCAGTCTTTACATCCATATTATTTATTGAGCATGCTTGTGTAACAGGCAAATTGCTTTGATTATAATTTCACAAATTCAACGTAACAATCTGTCAATGATAATAAATTTGATATGAAATTAATACATTCATTGAATTAAAGAAGTATTGCTAGTGTAACCAAAGCCGGATGTACCTTATTCCACATGAATGGGGTACATGCTTTATAATTATGAATACAGACATTGAAGTATATGTATAGTCTCTCACACACACACACCAAATACTTAGCAAATCTATGGCTAAAAATTGTCTTTGCCAAATAAAGAACTTACACCTGTTACAATAACATTTGCAAAGAAAATGTCTTGAGTTTGTGGTGGTTCTGTCTTACAGGCAATACCTGATGAGGAACCCCTGTCCAACGTTGCCATTCCATCATCAGATACCACCACACCACTCTGACTCCATAGAGTTTTACCAGAGACTGTCCACAGAAACTCTCTTTTTCATCTTCTACTACCTGGAGGTAGCTATCCATTCAACTCACTCACTTCATATTTACTGCCAGGGTTTGCCCGGCCCCCTTCCACCATTTCTTCAGGATGTATTGCAGCTTTGCTTGTGAGCTTATTAGTTTATCTGACCTCCTTCTCTCAGGGAACCAAGGCTCAGTATCTGTCTGCCAAGGCTCTGAAGAAGCAGTCATGGAGGTTTCACACCAAGTACATGATGTGGTTCCAGAGGCATGAGGAGCCCAAGACTATCACTGATGAGTTTGAACAGGTGCTGCTTCACTAAACTTTGTCTCCATTAATCGTGAAGCTCGTGTCTTTGTTCTATGCCATTTCGGATTATTGACCGTTGTCTCCACTCTGCTATTCCTCTAGGGCACTTACATTTACTTTGACTATGAGAAATGGGGCCAGAGGAAGAAGGAGGGGTTCACCTTTGAGTATCGGTATCTTGAAGACCGAGACCTGCAGTGACAGAGGGAGGGATGCGAAAGGACAGAGAGAGATAAAACATGCTGCTGTTGACATTCCGAGACTGAACTCCAAACTGTGGATAGAGATTGTGATGTGTAGTAGAAACCCTCTCCTGCAATGGAGACTGGTGTCTGTATAGGCTGCATCTCAACGTGAAGCCCTTGCTCCTCATGTAGTCCTTTGGCTTTGACAAAAATGCCCTGTGGGCCTGATCAGATTCATTGTTCTGCACGAGCTGGGAGGGTTCTCATTAGAGATCTGCATTTGTGCCTGTCTGTGTGCACACTCAGTATGTGGCATTAGGAAAGCCTACCCCATGCATGTTTTTTTCTTTTTCCGTTTTAACAATATTCTCTGTACCACCTACCCAACATAAACTTGGAAGCCTTTGATTTGACACAAAACAAACCTTGGATTTGATTGTTAAGTAAACTGCCCATCTTGTATTTACTGTAATTTGGTGGTTTAGAATGGGGACGTACAGTGGACATTTAGTCATGGTGTGTAGGAACGGCTTCTTTTAAGACCCTACGATGCCTGTTGAATATGGTCACTATTAGAGATAGTGAGCGGTTATCAATAGTTTTATTGATATTGTCTTGGTCGATTTAAAACGCTGATTGAGAGTGACCACAGGGCCTCTCCCTGTGACAGGGAAAGAGTCCTCATTGGACATGGATTAAATTGCTATGCAATTGAACTGGTCTCTGACTCCCTCTCTTTACAAATAAAATGTTTTTAAGTTAACCTGTCAAAGAAAATTGCATTATTATGGTGGATTCATGTTTGTGACAAATTAATAAATCTTTAAAATAGGGTTTGAGACATTAATGTATTTGAGCTCTGATTCTTACACCATTGAGAATTTGTCATCATTCCCAATGCAAAATGCCACGCTGAGCGTAGTGAATGTACCTGTACCAAAATCACCTCTTAATTACGCTTTAGAGACGAAAATCTTGAGTTTGGTTTGAGTCAATTTCCCACCTTTAGTTAAGGTTTTATTCTCTTCTTTTGATGTTACTTCATCCTCAAATCCATTGTGTTCAATTTACCACCTGATATTATAAGTGAAAATCCAATACAGTGAATGTGCACTGAAACTTGTTTACATGTAGAGTGAAAACATAGAAATCTGGTGGTAGATTTAACTCATGGGTCAAGTAGGAGTTGTCTCGTCTGCCGTGGTTGTTCATGTTCTACCCTGAAGACCGAGATTTAATCTGGTCCTGGATTTACTGTTGGACAGATCACACCTTTTCTTGGCAGTTTGAATGGGGGGAATGTTAAGATTTTTCCATTTAAGCCACCATGAAAACTTCAGATCTGCACCACAGTTAAAATTTTGTTGTGTGTGATTAGTTTTCAGGCTTTTTGGGGGGTGGGGGGAGGGGGGTGGGGCTGTGAGAAGAGTGAAATACAGCAAAATTATGAGACATTTGCCTTTTATAGATTCTATTTTTTTGGGGCTTTTAAGGTTTTCCGAAAGGGAAGGTCAGTTAAGAAATTGCTAAAATGTGAATTTCAAGGCATTTACAATTTTTTCTCATCACAGTTCTGCATGGGAGATGTCAAACGGGGCTATAACAGGATTGTAAAATTTCAATAAATACTTTTAAGAAATTACAAGTCAGTGTGTGGTCTAAGGTCCTGTTATTCCAAAAAAGAACACAAATTACTTTTTTTTTTTTTTTTTTTTTAGATAAGCCTGGCTTTAATTTGTTCTGTTTTGAAGTGGTGCAAACAGATTTGAGGGAAGTGCAAAGGCATTTCCAGATGTTAGAGCCAGCTGGTCTAGTTGCACAACCAACCAAGGATAGAGTTTAAGAGCATCAGTTAAATGGATTGTAAAAAAAAACAAAAACAAATTGATGCTTTACAAGATTTTATTAAAATGGAAAAAAAGTTAAAAAGTCAGGACATAGTACAGTCAGACAAAAAAAAAAAAAAAAAAATGCACTAACGCTGCAGTGTTGGCTGGAACTGCCCTCATGCAGGATGATTGCATGTGTTTGTTTCACATTTTAGCTTCCTTCTTGACCTTCAGGAATTCTGCCATGTTGGAGAAATATTTCTGGTTGGCTTCAGCCACCTTCTTCTCTGCTGCCTGGGGGTTCACAATCTCTAGCCCCTGAAGACAGAGCAGAGCAGCCGGTTATAAACAAACTGACAGTTCATGACATTTAAGAAGAGGATGTTTACTGGTTACCTGTAGCGGAGTGAACGCTACACTGGAGCTGGTTCCTGAGGAGCGATCTCTGACTGTTGACTTTCCTCCATATGTCATGCTCTGCTTCTGTAATGTCCTCTGTTTAAGAAAATTACACATAAAATTCACATGCTGTGTTTGATTTTGAAGTCACGATAATTGGATTCACGATAAATGCATACCTGGAGGGATTTGGAGATTCTGGCCTTGGTGGCCTCATTGACTTGAGCCTGCCTGACGCGCCCACTGCCACTCTTCCCCAGCTGACCCAGACTGAAGCCCAGATCCTCCTGATATGCATCATCTTCAATCTGAAATAAAACAAAAACAAACAGGCTTAAAATATCTTCTCTTGGCCAGAATGCAATACAATGAAACATTATAAAACAGGTTTTTGAAAAAAAACAAACAAACAAACAAAAAAATTAACTATATATATATATTCTCAGTTTGTGTGTTGAAATCAAAAGGCAGTGAAGCAGTATTTGAAGACAGAAAGTGTGATTATTAAGTCTTAATAGATTTGAAATACTTCAGCAGGAAAACACTGATATTGGATCAATATTAGTGAGACAAAAAACAAAATATTGGACCCTATTATTACTTGAAATATCACAGTGTTTAATAGAAAAACTTATAAAAGGCTTCAGAGAAAATATCGTGACCTCTGCAAAGGTCATCCTGTTGGCATGTTTCCTGATCTCTGTGAGCCCAAGGCGCTCCTTCATCTTTCGATACCTTCAGAAAAACAAAAAAAGTAGAAATGAAAGCGGTGAAGATGTTCTTCATACATTTATAGTTGATGGTGGTAATCTAAACTTGGATATGGAGGTTATGTAAGCCCCTCATCCTCCAACACACTGCTCTCTCAGTGCTTTGTAATGCTGCCTGTGTTCAGTTGTTCAACAATATTTGATTTAATTTTGTTCTGGAAATGAATGAATGTCAGTTCAATCATCAAGCATTTTAGATTTGCCTGAAATGAAAGGCCCCATAAATGAGTTCATTTGTGTTTCCAGCATCTTCCTATTACATTATCTTTAATTAACAGCCTATCTGGCCGGGCAACTCAATGCTTTTGTTGCATACCTCCTCCCTCCTCTCTTCTTCCTCTGTCCATCCAGCGGGGCTGGCAGCGGTTTGACCTGTTTCACTGGTGGTGGCTCCTGCCATTTATCAAACTTTCTCTCTATCTCTTCTTTTAGATCATAGCCAACCTGATGAAAAATTATATTAAAGCATTTCAAAATTAATTTACAAACAAAAACGTTTTTTTTGCTGTTACTGCAAAAACTGAATCATTCAATTTCATTCAAAGGTGGAATTTAAACTACATGAAATTACTTGGACTACACTTTTGATGCAGTTGATGTGTAAACTGATGTTAATATGTGATTAATTGTGCTGTGTTGGATTGTGCTTTAAGGTGTGTTCCCCATATAAAGATACAACACATCCAGTATTAATCTGCATGTGCTCTCAGTCACCTTGCCATCAGAGCTCTCATGGAAACTGTCCACACGGGCAGCCAGAGTGCACTTTGCAGCCACCAGTCGAGCTGCTTTCCTTCTGAGGTCCTGAAGACATTAAAGGGCGAAAGCTGTTACATAACAAAAACAAAACAAAACAAAACAATGCAGGGGTACATATACTGTTTTATGTACACATTTAGCTCACAGGTGGTAGTGACTGCACAACATCACAGTGGTAGATGAAGCCAGTGTGTGGAAGTAGCGATGTGCTGCTGAAACCAGAAAGTGTTTTCCTTTGAGCTCCCAACAACATCAAGTTACATGCAGGCATCTTTGACAGATTGGTGAGGCCACCAGCAATACCTGAAGAGAGGAAAGAAAACAGAGAGGAAAAGGAGGACATGGAAATAAAACACAGAGTGAAGATGGCCATCTACAGTTGGAGGTATATTAAACCGGAATCTCTTTGCATTGCTTACCCATGATCTTTGCAGCAGTTGATGCTCCAACAATGATAGACAGATTTGGTGCAATGAATGACATTCTGGACTCCACATATTCATATATCCTGTGTTTAGACTGGTTCAGCTCCAGAGCCATGTCACAAGCCTCCTCTAACTGTTTCAATTCGTCCTCATTTAACAGTGATCTACAACCATGAAAAGAACACACAAAGTAAACTTTTAATGCACAGTTTACCTCCATCGTGAGAGTTACACAATTTCCAGAAGTATTGATAAGGAGTAACTCTGTCCTTCAGCTCTGACAGTGAAGGTGATGATCTGTGGATAGTTAAGCTAAATTAATTAACTATAGACTAAAACCAACTCACCCCTGTGTGGTTGAAGCTGTGACGCTGACAACCATAATGGTGGCATTGGTGAGGATTTGTTGAAGAGTTTCATTGTTTTTGCATTTCTCCAGATTGTTGCCCAGTTCCTTATGAAGAAACAAAAAGTCAAGAAAACAATGTTTGACAGCGGGGATATTTAAACCTCTTCTATCTGAAGAAGATTAAAAAAAACAAAAAAAAAAACAAAAACAAAAACAAAAACAGATAGTGATCGTATAAGCAATTTTTGAGGATGTAACAATATTTCAAAATATTGTGTAAAAAGTTCTGACAGGAATTCAAATCCCCTTTTTCCATCTGTTGTGCATCTGTTGACACAACAACTCACACTAAAAAACACTTCTATTAACTAAAGACCAAATGGCAAGTGTCAATAAAAATGGGTTGTTTATCCTGAAATGGCATTTTAATGAAGTCATCTCACCTTGACTGTGCGGATGTAATCCAAAGAATCTGGCACCAGTGACTCCAGCTCTGGAAACCTCTTAGAATATTTATCCCTAGTAAACTTGTGAATGATATCTAGTGGAAAGACAGAGGAAAACTCAGGTTATACAGACAGAACTAACACCTGCGTTTTCTTAATCCATAACCAAGGGCAGGCAAAACAAACAAACAACCAAAAACAAAAACTCACTGAGCTCATTATCGATTTCTACTGTGAGATTATTGGCTGCCACGATCAGTCTGTATTCTGGGTCAGCTTCAACTGGACCTGAGACTGTAGGGGGGAAACACATAAAATATACAAACAGTGTTAGAGTTATACATAAGTAAAGGAACTTGCAAACCATAACATTAATTGTTACCTTCACAATGTTAAACGTACTATTATAAAATATAGGAATGATAAACTTGTCCTGAAGATGAGCTAGATTAAAATTACCGTCTGAGTTCTTGCGCTGCTTTCCAATATATTCTGAAATTTTGTCAATGATGTCTGAAAACTGAACACACAAGACGGTTAATGATTTGCCATCTCATCACAAATATCAAATTGTGTGTATGAGATAAGGCACCTGTTTGCTATTGCGGAGCTTGGCGATTGACGTAACACTATCAGCTTTACTGTAGTCCACCTCCATCTCCTCCGGGATGTCTTCCAGCCTCCCATCTGTTCTTCCCTGGCTGGCCTCCCCATCGCTGTCCCCTTCCTCTCCCTCTGGATACAGACCATCCTCCCCCTCATCTCCAGCCTCCTCCAGGTCAGCCAGGAGCTCGTCCGCCAGCGACATCTGGCATCAGAACCAGAGAGCATGAGGTCATAGAAGTACCTGTATTCATAAACTGAGACTACACAGTAAATTTAATCTGAAGGGCCACCAAACATTTAAACTACATGAAAAAAATAATCAACTTCTACATAATGACAAAACTGGCCGCTTTTCACATCTTCGATTTATTCAAATTTTAACTACATAGACGACTTTAGAGGTCGTAAATCTAAACCAACCAGTACTGCTGGTTGCTGCCTATTTAGTCAGTCTGAGCCTGAACGCAGGTTAAATTCTCATGGACAAAAAGAATAACCGGAGATAACAATAACGTTTGATTGCCCCATTCAGCCTTTTAAATGACTGTAGTAAATGTATCAGAGATTAGGTCACAGCAAAGATGCAAACCGGCCGCCTGATGACAAACACAGTGAGTAAAACGCTAATGCATTGGTGTGTATTAGCTAGCTAGCGTTAGCAAACGTCGGCCGGACGTTGATAAAGTGGTTTCTAAATGATTTGACTCACCTTGAGGGTTAAACGTAGGAGCAAATCAAACGATATTTATGAAAGCTTAATGGTCTTGCCGTACAATTTTGTAGGACCCGTTGCTTATGCTCTTTCTTCTCAGTCTGACGATAATGTTGTGTCGTTTCGTTTGTCGCACACTAAATACGTAAAACTTCAGCATGGCTTTCTGGGAAATGGAGTTAAAAGGCAGGGAAATTACAAAGACCCCGAACGACCCCATTTTTAAGTTTTTATTTTCCTTTGTTTTATACATTATTCCTTGAAAACCATTCTTTAAACAATACAGGTTTTAAACCAACATTTAAACAGACTAAACAAATGGACTAGTTGGACCTCGACTGCATGATGGTGTGTTATTAGTAGAAAATGGCATAAATTAACAGAGACACAAACAAATGGAGTTATTTACTAATGAAAGGCTTCGATTTTTCATGCTAAGCTACATTAACTGTCATCAAACAAAGTAAAAGAATGACAAGATAGCTAAAAATTCATAGACATCGGAAAATAAAGAAACATTACAGGACATAGTTCCATACAGATTGGCATATTAACAAGTAAAATTATACAAAATACTTTTTTAGCAATTAAAACGTTTGGGAAAATATTTTGATTTATTTGTTATGAAGAGCTTAGACAAGATATAACCTAGATGCATTCTGTCCCAAACAAATTATACCTACGTTTATATATGTTAATTGCACAAAAGCAGATAAATTAATTAATGGATAAATAATCAATAAATAATAAAATAAATAAAATATTGCATGGGAATTGGCTTTACATAAATTAATACAAATAAATATAATAAATAATGTGAGAGAAAGCATTATAGAAATAAAAGTATTAAGAAACATAGCTTGTTTTATTATCCGTGCAGTCTAAGAATACATCTAAAAGTAAACAGCTCTAAAATGATATTGTATACACTTGTATTATGATATTTGTACAAATGCAAATGAGTATTCTCAAATACAGGAGTCAAGCAATTTCAGTTCCAAACTGCTGCCTACAAGAACAACTGACTGCAATGAACAACTTCTTTAATAAAGAGAGGACCGGAATCCAAGCGTCTACATTGACAGATGAATGACTAAAGAAAGTGCATTCCCCTCACATCTGGGGAATAATACAACAGAATGAAGCAGAAAAAGAGAAGGTAAGCTGGTACACAGCAATACTCCCACTGCATAGCTGTCAAATCTGTTTCAGATTTTACAAAGCTCCAGGCTCCTCTTCTTCTAGCATATGCTGCCTTTTTCAAAGACTTCTTGTAGCCGAAGGCTATGAATAAACTCTGTAAACAACGGCAGGCAGGAGTACAACGGCCTCTGCCATACAAAATCCTGTCGCTGGTAAAATCTGGAATGTGTCCAGCTTTTAGAACGGGAGTCTCATTCTTTCAGTTGCCTATTCAATAAAAAAATAGCCTTTGGGTCAATGGCTGGTTGTTGGGCTTAATTCACTTGCCAGTCCAAGAGGGTTCAGCTCTCAAGGCTCCCATTATGAGCATCACACCAAGTGGGGGTCATCAGCAGGGCTCACAGTGAAGCGCGAAGACATCACTGGATTGGCCCCCACAGGTGACCTCGGTTTGATTGATAAATCCTCTTTCCTCTTTGACTCTTTGCTTTTGCTGGTCATCCCTAGGGGAAAGAAAAACAAAATCAAACACTTTAACAAGAACCTCTTTTGACAAAGAATGTGTGGAGAAAAGGAGACATTTCATCCTCTTCGGCCTCATCACTTCTGATCTTTTTTTCCAGTTGCCAATAAGCAACAACAATTTTTAACTGGGCAACACCAAGTCTGCTTTCTTTGAACATTTCTTACTGGAAAGTCATAGGGAATTAGGATGTCATAACTGAAGCAATTCAGAATCTAATTTCCAGTAAAAACTGAAGTTTGCCTGCAGTTTTGAAGCAACCTGATAGATCTGGAAATTGATTACAAAACATCCACACCGTTGTTTTTTGTCCTACACCTTATTTTATGCATGTAAGGTTGGGAATCTTTTACATGTCTTTGCCCAGAGGCCTACTGTCTCATGAACCATCTGAGTGGGACAGACATTAAGTCATTAAAGCCAAACCCAATAGAGGGCAGAAAAAAAAAAAAAAATTTATCTATTAATATAATGAAGCTAAAGCAGTGTGAAATGGTTTTCAGTTAAAAATAATTTTCAAATGGAACACAGGCTCTTCTTATGAAGCTTTGAAGTCTCAGCTCTGAAGGCTACGAAAGGTTATGAAAGCATCTTATTTTGGTGTTTCTACAGCTTCCTATTACAGATTCCTAACTTTTTTTTATTCTGAAAAGAGATGGAGAGTGGAAGTCAAGAGAGCAAATGAAAATGTGTTGGGAAACAGCTTAGACTTGCATTGTTGATCACAGGATTTATGTCGCGCTCAGTGCCACATGACACAGAATTGAGGCGGGCAATTATAGAAGATTAATTCTGGCTGCCTATTTGGAGATGGTTGAACTGAGGGTTTTCCATTTCAGTGAGTGGGGATGACTGAGAGGTTGTGATTCTGCAGCTCAGTGTGGAGCCTGGGTGATAATACATATATAGAATGAAATATATCAGACTAATGCACACACTTTAGTCTAACAGACTAAGAGGCCACAGCCATGTCTGCAGCTCTGTGATGCTGCATACAAGGTAGTAGTTAGTAGTTCACTTAAATGCTCACAGTGACATTGCTAACATGCTAGCAGGCTCAATGTTCACTATAGTCCCATCTTAGTTTGGTACAGCTGAGGTTGATGCTGATTAAAATAGTTAGAATTATTATGGCCTGAGTACTAGACAAACTGAATGTTTTATCTGGCTGTATTTGACAGGGCAGTTGAAGAGAGATGGGAAATGGCAATTGGCAAGTGACAGAGGCTTGATCTAAACCAGAACTGCTGACAAGGACCTTGAAGCTTCCTGCTTATAGGGGCATGCTGTACCGACTACGGCACATAATGGAGCAAGAGGAAACATGAAATTACCAAAGTAAGTAGGATGTGTCCTCTGTGGCACCTAAGTGGTAGATTGCTGTTTGTGTCACCTCATCATTCTTTATTTCATCATGATCACTTTTATGAACTTACCATGAAAATCCAACTTTGTGTTTTTGACAGACACTGACGCTGGACTAGTGGGTGCTGAAGTGCTCAATTCATTTGTTGGAGTTTCCTGTTGCAATAAAACAGAAAAGTCACTTTCTTTTTCAGAAAATCTTCTAGGATCTACTGTATTTATTTTGGGAAATACATATACAAGACATACCTGATCAAAAAGAAATATCGTGACATCATCAAAAAAGGACACATTTCTTCCTCTGTCCCTCTCTCTGTCCATTGGTTCCTTGGGGGACTTCAGCAGACTCCTCAGCCCAACGCGTTTGTCCACGTCTGTTTCTGTGACGACAATGACCCTTCGAGCACTTTCGTCTTCTGGCTCATCCTCCTCCTCATCATCAGGGTCACTTCCTGATGACAGACCTCTCCGCCTTCCAATCCGATTGCCAATTGCTCCATCTCCAAACCCTCCTTTACTGGTGGGGGTGAGGGGCAGAGTCAGAGCAAGAGGAGGGAGGGCCAGAGATAGTCGAGCCAGTTTTGCTGTGAAAATTTGAGAAGGGAAGAGATGTTAAACATGGGGAATCCCTAACAAGACTTATCACTCGTCTCATATATTGTATTTTTTGTGTGTATTGCAAATACCTATCTTATTCAATAGTTTCCTTCAAAATGCTAAAAACTGTGCCTTCTAGTGACATTGACATTGAAGTGTTATTGACTTTATTGATTTTTTTTTTTTTTACTTGTTCTCATTTTTTAGATACTAAATTAATCCCAAAGAAAATTTAATGCATCCAGTAGCTTACACAGAAACATAGCACCCACATGTAACAGACACACAACCCACATATAACAACAGATAAACAACCAGCAAGCACCTACATATCACAGATAAGTAACCCACATATCATCCATGTAAAAATTATAAAGCAATAATAGAATATATTAGAAAAAAATAATGTAGCCTGTAGTAGAGTCCAAACAGTCCGTAGCAGACATCACATTGTGATGATCGAATGGGAGTTAAGTCTATTCCACACCTCCCCTCTTGTGTAGTGTTAAAAAGCTGGATGGCCCTGGGAGCAAAGGACCTCCTTTGTCCGTCCGTAGAGAATGACGGAGACAGAACTTTGCTGCTGAACATGCCCATATATATTTTGAGAATATATTGTGTAGTGGATGCTGGTCATTGTCCATGCAGCCGTGGTCAACTGAGGACATACTTAATTGTGTACATATTTGTTTGTGGTTTTAATAACATATTATTCTTTGTTTACATTGCTTTGTTGTTCTGTAACCTATATCTTATGAATAGGTTTGGTGCTTCTCTGTATTTTATTGAAACTTTTGTCTGTTTCCCCTTCAAATAGAGTTTTCCACAATGCTGACATCCATGACAGGAGAAGACCTTAATTTAGTTTAATGTTAGGTTGTGGTTAGGCGTTGTGTAAATGCCTGATTGTGGTCATGACAAAGAACAAGTTCATAGCAATGCTTGAGGAGAAACAGTTAACTTCTACGACTATAAGAAGGATCAGAAAGAGCTGGCATGTACTTAACACATTCCTCCTCCAGACATATAGTTTATGTGTCTCTGTATATAATTAAAAGACATATATGTATATAGAGTTCTTGTTTTAAAATAATATGTTTGTCATTATAATTAATGATACATGCAGAGTGACGTATAAAAGTACCTTTCATTGCCTGGTTTGCAGAGAGCTGAGGTGTAAACTCAGGTTGTTCAATCACAGTGAGCGGCTCAGCTTTAGTTTCGTCAGACTCGATCTGGGGCTGAATACTTGGGACGATTTCCTGATCTTCTTGACTACAACTGCAAAAGAAGGAAAGGTTTACTGGTTAAAAGTTGAACTGCATGCTGCCACATTAATGCAATAGAGGTAAATGGGATTTCATTTGTGGATCTAACAGCCATGGACTACATTTCACTAACAATATGAAATGTTTGTGTCCTTCCAGAAACTTTTAGTTTTTTAGACTCCCTAAGTCTGCCGATGGGCAAGCATGCAAAATATTAATTTCCAGTTTCAAGGGCTCCATTGGATTAGTAGCAGTATGTCAGAGCTGTTTGTCATTTTGGTGAATCAGCCCTTTAAATGCATATAGCTCAGGTTCAGAGCTCCATGTTCAGTCTTCTTCTGTCTTCTTACCTCTCATCCTCTTGTTCTTTCACAGTAACCAGCTCACTGCTCTCTATGATTTGTTCCCCCCAGGGCCGGAGCGTGACTGTGTCTTTAACAGTCGAGCCCCAAAGCACATTTGTTTTCACATTTTCACTAAGGGAGAATTGCAGCCTCTCTTCACACACCTGAAAACAACAGATAGGTATGAACGAAGTCAGATAGGTAACAGAATGAGCATGGTGTACTCAAAGGAGCACCAGAAGAAAAAAATGCTTGCCTGCATCATGAGGCCATTCTTCGTTGTCATCTTTGAAAGAGATCCCTGGTCTTTGATATCACACGTTTGGCCTGATGATCTCAAAAAATTATTCCTCTCCTCTTGAGGTGAGAGTCTTTCTTGGGAATCCAGGATCACGGGCAATGCACACTCCCCCACCTTTTCAAAGATCTCGTCCTCCTTCATATTCCCCTTGCACCCCTCAGGAGCACAGGAGCCTCGTGTCTCCTCACCTGTATCACTATCACCAATGCTGTGAATCCTCTGATCAGTTGTTTTCTTCAAGGACTCCAGGAGCTCTAGGTTACCCAAAAAAAGGTCTCCTAGCGTGTCCTCCTCATCTCCAGATATGCAGCACAGTTGTTCAAGTTTTTCAAAATCCTCTAAGGGCTCCTCATCTAAATCTTTCCATTCCGATATCAATAATTCTGGGAGACTGTTGAGGGGAGCTTGGGGTGAAGATGGAATTGCAGATGATGTTTTCTGGGACAGATTATCATGTTCCTCCTGATTTCCATTGTAGGCTGTGACGCTGCTCTCATCATGCAGTGTTATATGCAGAGAGGGGAGGTTCAGATTGGCTGAGATCCCTTTACTCTGAGTTGTAGCAGGTGGGGATTCATGTTGGGGCTGCTCTGAGACATCTGTGTTGTGAGCTGGGGAAATACATGGCTCTGTCTCAGTGCTAGCAGTAAAACTGTCTAGATTAATGTGGCCAAACTCCTCTGCCTCTATAACAGAAAGCGGTGGACTAGGAAAAGAGTCATCTAAACTTTCCAATTTATCATCTTGCACATCAAGGTCGATGCTCGGTGGCGGACTAGGAAAATCTACTGAGCTGAAGTTGTCTACCTGTTCATCTATTTGCTCCTGTATATCAACGTCACCGGGAGAAGAGTCGGGAAGAGATGGAAGAGACATGTCTCTGTAAACTTCCTCTATGTTCCTCATGCTAATTTCTTCTTCCATGTGTTGCTTTGAAAGCCATGGCTTCGTGTCAGCCTCTGATTCTAAGCCTGATTCAAAGTTCTCCAGGTCTGAAAAGACACACGGAGCTTCAGTGATGCAGATAGATATATTTGCGTTTGTATTGTCCACAGTTTGACTTAGGTGGTTCTCTAAATTTGAGTTTGTTTCTTTGATGACAGGCTCAGCTGATGTCTGCTCCTCCTTTGGGATCCTGCAGAGGTGATTCTGAGGCCATCTGTTAAAATTTTGATTTTCCTCTGTGTCTGTGGAGTCTAGTTGACCTCCCTTCCCTTCTTCCCTTACTGTCTCTGCGCATGATAAAATCTGCCTCTCTCCTTGCTTCAAGGTCTCTTGCTGTGGGATTTCTACATTCTCCACTTCAATGTCTGTGATTTTTCGTTCAGGCTCTTTGTTAAAACTGTCACTCTCTCCCAGATTCTCAATATTTTCCTCTTGTTGTATGTGTACTGCTTGAGCAGCCACTTGTTTACCACCGTTTTTATTATCAAATGTTTCCTTTGCACTGAAATCACTGAGTAGTCCTTGTGTTTCATCGTTCCACATCTCTTCACAACCCTCAAAGATGGCAGGATGAGGTTCACTTCCTGCTAGTTCATCGTTTTCTTCAGTCTCCCAAAACTCCTGGCCCACAACGAGCCTCTCCCCCACCTCCCAGGCCTTGTTACTGAACCCCGAGAAAAATTCTGATCGGAGCTCTGTATCCTGGCTTCTCTTCTCAGGAGAGGCCCACTGGTCATTTTCATCAGGCCACAGGCGCAGATCTCTTGATTGTGAAAAACGGTAGCAGTCAAACTCTCCTCTAACTAAACCAGATGCAGTTTTTTCTTCATTCTCCTCAACAGAATTCCACAACTCTTTTGTTTTTACATCCAGCCCCTTGCAGGAGTCCTTATCCACATTGTTACCCGAGTCCATTCCACTCGCAGCTCCTCTCAGAGGTGACTTTTCTTTCATGGCATTACTCATCTCAGTAGCAGCCAGCTGTTTCTCTGTCTCTATTATGGTCTTATTGTCCTCTGTGGTGTCTGAACAGCAGAGGTTCCTCAGGCCCAGTTCGTTGTGGTCTAGACTGGGGCTTTTTTCCTGTCTCTTAGGCTCATCGACACCTCCTTCAATCCAAGAGGAACACATCAGTCCACTCACTTTATCACTCATAGATGGCCCACCAGGACTTGGCTCAACTACTGACTCTGTTTCCTCTGTGAGTGTGACCTTACTGGTCTGAATGCCGTACAGTTTAGATAATCTGGACTCTCCACTGGCAACTTTGGATGTTTCCACAAAGTCATTTCCATATTTGAGAGACTTGTCTGCAGAGAGACTGATCTCTGTCTCTGTAATACTTGAGTGATCTGTGATGCCTGTTCTTAACATGCAGTCCTCTGACTCACTGCGAGATACAAACGTGTTTGAGTTTTCTGTATCACTTATGCTCTTGGAATGTAAATTTAAATCATTATCTGCAGTGTCCTGGTATCTACAATCTGTTATTTGAGAGATGATGCCATCTGTGTAATGGCTGTCTATCAGATACCCACCACTGTGTGGCAGTCCTTTCAGAGGCTCATCATCTAAGGTTGAGAACAACTTATCAATGAGGTCAACACAGTCTTTGGCCTGGGGATCATCGCTCAGCAGTGTTGATTTTTTACTTTCATTGAGGAAGATGCCAGAATCATCTCTCTGTGTTGACTCCAAGCCTTTCCCTAGAATATCTCTGTCATTATCTAAATGAGAGATGTCATTTCCAGGATGAGTTTGATATGTCATAGTCTTCTCCTTACACAACACGACAGTTTCTCCTATTTCCTCTTTATTATCTGACATCTGTATACTATTTTTCAAAGGACTTTTTTCCCCCAACTCTCCTTCTTCCTCAGTTTTTTCTTCAATCCCTGTGAGTACTCCACGATCCCCTGCTCGGCTGCTGCTTGGCCTAGAAGCAATGAGTCCATCACTGTTCCTCCTGTTCATCCCCTCACTCTCCCAGTCGCTGTCTGAGAAATAAGCAGAGTCTCGATGTGGTGTTTCATTTCCCAGAGCTCGCCACCCGCCACTTCCCACCCCCCCTCCTCCTGTCCATGAGTCACTAGGTGTAAGGCAGTCGGCCAAACTGGAAGTCAAAGGTGACAGGACTGAGTCAGTAGGGGTGATAAGTGACACTTCAGTAGATGGGTCCCAGTCTGGAGTGGTTGGAGTGGCAGCAGGAGTGGTTGCCTTTTGGGCACATTGAGAGAAATTTTCAGGAGTGGAGTCATTTTGTTGAAGGGGATTTTCTATTTTTGTCTCTGTCGGGCTTTCATCGAGATTTTGAGAACCAACATTTTTAGACTTCTCCAAATCAGCTGCAGTGACGTCGAATTCAGAAACTTCACAGATGAACGTCTTTTCTCTCTCAGGATCATATGACATGGTATCAATCTCTTCACATACGCAATCTCGTTTGTCAGGACTGGTGCCCTGTAGGCCGTCTCTCAGTAACTCACCATTTCCTGTAACAGCAGCCACTGGACTATTTGTTTCATTTATAAAAAGTGATTCGTTCTCACACAGTGTCACAGTGTTGGATTCTTTAACAGTCTCAGAAGATTCAATTGGAGATTCCTCAGAAAGACTGGTTTGCTCTCCTCTGGCAGGTAAGGCAGGACCGTCTGCACACTCCTCATCCTCTTTCTGGCATGAAAGTGTTTGGTTGTGCAGCAAACCATTCTTGGGCATGATTTCTGAAAACACAAACTCACCTGACTGGCAGTGGTCAGCATTGTTCCCTTGGCTGTCCATTATTAGATTTAGCTTGCTTGATCCTATGTGAAGGATTGGAATCTCAGGTCTCACAGAGACCTTGATCTCACTCTTTTTAGCACGCTTGGTCACCTGGGCATATATGGCCTCAGTCTGTGTATCATCTTTGCCTTTACTGGATGCTCGTATGGAGCTCTCTGACTGAAATCGAATAGTCTGAGTGGAGTTGGGGTCAATGCATATGGACTCATACTCGGGCGATAGTGGAGTAGGGGAATAAGACAAGTCTGCTTTCTTCTTGTTCACTGTGGCGTTTTGTCTTGATATGATTTCGGTCAAAAAAGTCTCTGCCGACTGGATCTCCTTTAGGAACTCCTCCCTAGTCATTTCAGTTCTTTGTGGCTCCTTCTCAGTCTGCTGTATTTCAGACTCCTGTCTGCCAATGGTGATCTCAGACAGGAGTGAACGTGACCTCCGTATTCCCTTCGAATAAGCCTCCTCAGCCTCAGTGTATGAGGGAAAGCCTGGGGCGCAGACATAGGGCCGTAATCTGGATCCTGCAGGATAGAG
The DNA here is from genome assembly GCF_900963305.1 of Echeneis naucrates. Classification (NCBI taxonomy): domain Eukaryota; kingdom Metazoa; phylum Chordata; class Actinopteri; order Carangiformes; family Echeneidae; genus Echeneis; species Echeneis naucrates. The sequence goes on from NC_042516.1 coordinate 15,641,288, forward strand.
GTATTTTACTGGGTCACTTTCTGTTTTTCCCTCCTCATCTGTGCTCATTTTTCCTGTATCGATCTCTGTGAGGAAAAGCTCCTTCTGAAATGATTCCTTAGTAACTGCACAGTCCTCCTCAACTCCTGTCCTGTTGATATGTTTCTCTGGTCCCCACGACTGTCCTGCTGAGCCCAGCTCTGTGATCAATGAGCGGGAGCGGCGCATCCCTCTGTTGGGCAGCACAAAGTTTCCCCATCTGTCTCCATCTCTTTTCTCCTCCTTCTCCCCTTCCCAGGAGGACTCACTAGACTCTGTCACACTAGATATCTCAGTCAGAAACAAATGCATGGGGGATTTTTTGGCTGCGGCCACACGTTCTGCTTGAAGCTCAGCATCTTCCTTCCAAATGGCAGGCAAGATAGTGTCCAGGCGTGACTGGGTCCTTTTCATTCCTCTGAAGAAGTGCTCTGTGGCTGTTGGGTCTGCATCTTCAGACAGGCTGGAGTGTGTCACGGTTGTCCCACTGCTGTGTCTCTCAGGAGACATGAAGGGAGAGTCATCCTCGTCTGAGTAGGTAGGACTGGACGAAGACTGCCTTTCAACCTGGGAGTTTGAAGGCTGAGATCGTGGTAGGTTGCGGTAAATCGGACGCAAGGGGTTTTCTCGACGAACAGGGGAGTCAAAGTTTTTTGCATGTGACTGAGAAGTCTCCTTGGTGTTGTGCAGTGATGCTGCATGCCCGGTGACATTTTCTCTATCAGGCAGGTCACAGGATAATGGATCTCTATTGGATTTCTGCATCTGGGGCTTACTGTATCTTGAGTAACTGTCAGCTGTGTTGTAGCTGGGGCAGCTTCTTTGTGGTTTGGAGTGGGGCGGCAATGGGGGAGGACACATTTGAGGAGGCTGGGGGTAAACTGGATGGCTCGATGGGGGAAGGGAAGGGGAGAGGGATGGGGATGGGGGCAGAGTCTGTCGGGCGCGATGTAGCCCCAAATGGTCAAAGGTAGAAGGTGGGCAACTGCTCATGTGATGGGGGTCTGTCTCGATTTTTCCACTGATGGTGTAGTGAGGCAGTCCTCTGTATCCAAGTGGAGGGGCAGGGAGGGGACGCGAGTGAAGGTGGTTGGCTGATGACATGGACATAGAGCGAGGTTTGGGAGGCAGGACTGGTGCTTGTGAACTTGTCAATGACTTTTTATCTGCATCACTGCTCTTTTTCTCCTCCTCATCGTCATCCCCTAAATCGACTACAGAGAAGTCAGTCACTCTGCTTGAAGTGTCTCTGAACTCTGCCACACCTGTGTTAGGCACCTGGAGCTGGACTTCACTGGATCTGACAGTCTGAAGTCCCTTGCCACACTTGTCAGAGGAACAATAAGGGACTTGCTCTTTTCCTGTCATCCCGCTGCGAATCTCCACAAGCTCCATGTCTCCAGTGCAAATCGAGTCAGAACGGAAAGAGGTCTTTCCTTTAAGAGTTGGTGACTTGTCCTGGGGCGTGTGCTCTTCTAATCTGATGTAGTACTCACTGGCAAGGGAGGGGCTGCGAGCACTAATAACAGGGACCACAGTGGGAGTGTCCAAAGACTGCCTGTGGTTATTATTGCCAGTCGGGATTGGCTGAGGAGGAGGAAGAGGTTTGTAACCTCGTCTGGCATGAGCTCTCTCCCAGAAATACTCAAAGTTCAACCCTTTGCTAGTTTCGGTGACAGTCAGGATGTCATCCAGTTCAGACGAAGAGGGGGTGATACAGTTCCCCACTGGGCCCAGCAAGGGGTAGGAGTTGTCTGTCTCGTCCCTGACATACTCTCTCTCCCTTTGCCGCTCATTTGCTGCAATCTGAAAGGCAGGTGGTCGGAGTAAGTCCCAGCGCCTTTCAAATGACTCCTCACTCTCTCCTCTTCGTCCTCTGCCCTCCTCATACTCCTCATCCTCTTCATCTTCCTCCCCAACACTCCCCCTTGCCATTCCTCTCTCAGCGGCCAGCAGGGAGGAGAGCAGGAGGAATATCTCAGCTACAGAGGGGCGTTGAGATGGAGGTAACCAACAGGACTGCATGATCTCATACCTGCAGAGAAGACAGAAAGGTTTCAGTTTTGCTTAGGGAGACACATTTTGGGCATTTTTGCTTCATGTAGTTAGTTAGTGACTAAGTACACTGACCAGTAGTCTGCATGGGAGAGTTTGAGTCTCGGCTGGGCCAATGTGATCTGTCGCTCCCTAATAACAAAGGTCAGGACCTCTTCATCACTAAGGTGTCTGTGGGGCTGAGAACCAAATTCAAATAGTTCCCATATCACCACCCCTAAGGACCTGAAACAGAAAAAGATACCCAGGCAATGAGACACACATTTTCACAGACCTATTCATTCTTTATTATGTAATAGTTTTACAGAAACACCTCATTTACACTAATATCTGACTTCTAAGCAGGCATAGCAAGAAAAGTGAAAAACATGTTAGATTATTATTTGAGGGAACAATGTGTGTGGAAAAGGAACAAGTTGTAGAACACATGAAGTAAATACCTTCTTTAAATCTTGATCAATAATTTCCCTTGTGAGAGCACAGCGTACACTAGCTCTACTTCTGAATTTCATTCCCAAAATGTGTTCTTGTTTGTACAGTCAATAAACATATTAAAGGGGGGAGTTTGTAACATCAGAGCCTGAGCGTTCAGTCCTGTTTGGGCTTTTGTTCTTTCATCACTCCCCCTGGAATTACTGGGCCTCGTTGTAGCACCAAGACTGCTGACAGACGGATGAACTCCCAGATTCTATTTCAGCAAAATTGCGATTACACTGATGTAAAGAGTTTTGCTTAAGCATCCGTTGAAGGAGGTGCTGGAAAAATATTAAAAAGCAACTTGCTTTGGCTCTTTTCATTCCACTTTAATTTAAGATCCATTAAATGTGGAAAACTGCATCAGCACCAAGAGATTTAAAGCTTACTCTTTTTTCACTAGGACATTTAATGCTGAAGCATAACTGCATACTTTTATATTAAAATATACTTTTAGCTAAACAGTTTAATAGGTGGAGAAGAAAAGGGCTTTCATGAAACCAATAAAACCCACATAAACTGACCGTAACTATCTGTGCTTGTTAATTTTTCAGTAGCACCATATATAAACAACTGCAATAACTTTATAACGTACCACACATTGCTGGTCTTGGTTTGGTCTGTAACAATAAGAGATCCTCTGTATTCCTCCAGCAGCTCAGGAGCGATCCAGCGTAGTGGGATCCATAACTTGTCTGGAGTCAGGTAATAGTCCTCCTGCATTAAAACATACAAGAATTATATAGATTTCATCATGGCTATACCGACAAAAAATTTAGACAATAAAGACAATGACTTCGCACATCCACATACCTTATAGTGGTTGTGTGAAAGGCCGTAGTCCCCTATCCTAACAGTGAGGTCTGAAGTCAGCAGGCAGTTTCTTAAAGCCAAATCACTACAGCAAAGAGAACACAAAACCAAAAATCAGCCCCATCAATCACAGAAACGTGTCGGTATCTATCCGTGACATAAATTCTTTGTTAAAGAGTTTGGTGGTGAAAATGACTGACCTGTGGATGTAGTTGTTTTCATGTAGATGCAGCAGGCCTGAGGTGATCTCAAAAGCCATTCTCTGAAGAGTCAACAAATCCCGGGTTGGTAGGTCTGGAGTCATGCCTTCGGACTTGCGCTGGGCTCGTAGATACCTTTTCAGGTCACCCTATTGGCACATCATGAAAATAATGCAGCAACTGAAATATAAGTGGTCCTAAGTAGATGAATTAATGCCAGATCAACAATAAGCCTGTGTGGCAAGTGTTTGCACTGTTTTCCTGCTGTAGAGATAAAACCTGCAACAACATTGCACAGGCAAAGACAACATTTGTGACTTCCGCAGTAAATACATCCAATTTAAGGTGTTTTTCATGACAGAGCTTCAAAAAAGGCAGGGGAATTGGTGATGAGCTAGCGGCCTTTGTATTAGTCATTTGTGCTTCAGGAAGAACAATCAGGAAATAAAATGAGGACTATATAAAAGGGTGAAAAATATCAGCGAGGACAGGACAATAGGAAATGTTATCAAACTGGGTAATGGCAGTCTATGAGGACTCAAGTGTTATTTGGCCTCTCTTGCTGTGTTGCTGTAAACTCCCTGTGTCTTTGTTTGGAGTCCGCTCATATGCTTTTCTTAATCAGCCAGTGATTAAGCCAGCTAAGAGAAGGAAAACAAACGATTGTGCAGATGCAAATCAGATTTCAGTGAGTCTTGGACATCTATACTTGTCATAACAAGTATAGATTATGACATTATGACAAGTATAGATGTCTTGGACATCTATACTTGTCATAATTCATTATTGCTGCATTATTGCATTATTGCTTGCTAGTATGCACACTGACATCAATACAAGGCATAAATAATTTAACCAGCTCCTGAAAAAGAACCATTATTAAAACTCCCAAAAAATATGTAACACAGCAGCATGCATGCATTTCATAGCTGACAAAAGCAGTCTGGTAATTAGCACGTTTTTGAAAACAACACATCACAATAACAGAACTCAACAGATGCTATAACATTTTGCATGAATTTGCGATATCAGTGCCACCTGAACAAAATAATTACAGTAAGTATCAGATGAAGTGTTTATCTTAATAACGCCTCTTATACAGTGTAACATTTGACTGTTTTTGGCATTTCATTTTGTCTACCCCATGTTCATTTTGTCCCTTATACACAGTATATTATCAAATTAAATGGATGGATTTATATTTACCAGCTGACAGAACTCCATAACCAGGAGGAACGGGATGCTCTCACTGCACTGCCCCAAACACTGTAGGATGTTGGGATGTTTAAGGCTCCTGATGGGAGAAAGAGAAATCAGACAGACTCATAGATAAATTAGTAGATTTAGGAAATTAGATGGTTAGCACTCATGGTTTGTGTTGTACCTGTACGGCTCTGAATCTGCCAAGAACTTCCTCTGCTCCAGAGGACTGGCACTGACACGCAGCTCTTTCACCACAGCCTGAGATGAGCTGCAGTCACACAGCACTTCAGCTAGGATCACCTAAGAGAGATCATTACACAATGATTTGGTGGAGTACTCAGGAGAAGGATGCTCGGAGTAAAAGAACTATTTTGACTTTGGACTTGTCATCTCATTCATCACCAGTATTGTATGTAACAAGCATTCATTTATTCATTCATTCATTCATCTTCTGCTGCTTATCCATTTACAGGTGTTGGAAGTCAATCCCTGCTCACATTGGGCAAGGGCAAGGTACACCCTGGACAGGTCACCAGTCCATCACAGGGCTGACAGACAGAGACAGACAGAGACCAACAGCCACTCACACTCACACTCAGACCTACGGACAATTTAGAATCACCCATTAACCAAAACATGATGTCTTTGGACGGTGGGAGGAAACCAGAGTACCCGGAGAACATACAAACTCTGCCCTGAAAAGCCGGTTGGGAACCGAACCCATGACCTTCTTACTGTGTGGCAACAGAGCCGTGCTGCCCTGTAATGAACACGTGGTTCTCATTTCACCTTAATTCACAATGCAAATGATATCTCATTGTGACATTGTCATCCTACCTTTCCAAACCAGCCATTTCCTATCTCCTGAAGGTAGTTTAAAGTGTGCCTTTTGAAGCACTGAGATTTGGAGTCTGCAAAGAATAAGAAAAATAAAAAAAGATCAGGGACATCGAAGATGTCAGCATGTGATGTTCCTTATGACATAATATCTCACAAAAGGGGCTAAAAACATCTTTGAAGAAAAACTGTGTTTACGGTACAGCTTGTAGGTACAGTCAACACAAGCTACCACATAGTTCTGCAGTTTCAACAAAAAATGATTATACTGGCTAGTCAATTTATCTGCCATTAAGCTCTTCAGTGGAATAGTTTATAAAACATCTGAAGTCTGTAAAAATATCCATAACAATTTCTGAGAGTTCAAGGTACCAGTATCAAATATATCATTTTTCTTGATCAACAGCTGTCAACAGTTTTTCTGTCAATCAACTAATCAATAACTTAACTAATTAAGCTGTATCTGATACCATCTATGGCTCCAAGGTCCGTGGACCTTTTACCCTGTCACTGCATGTCAGCTACAGTTTACACTTGACTTACATTTGCTAAGGAGGTCAATGCTACTGACTTCACACTCAGTTTGAATCCACATCAGTGATTCAGGAAACACATCTGAGTCCAGCTTCAAACCCCTGAAATGAAAGCTATGTCCAAATGAAAGCTGGAGTTGTTTAAGGTGGTTACCTGCTCCATCCTGCAGGGCAGGACAGTTGGACCTGTCTCTGACTGGTAAAGTGTAGACCTCAGGCAGGGAGGGACATGATGACAGGCTATCCTCCTGGATGGGACTGGAGCCTCCAGAGCACTCCTCCCCTTCTGCATTGTCAAACTCCTGGTTGAGGTAAGAACAGTACAGATAGATCACAATACTGGTATCATTAGAAAGGAAAATAAACCATCCCCTTTCACCTAATAATAAGGTTGAATTTAGCAATATCAAGCACAGACACTGAGGGACAAACCACTAATGACTGATGAACTAATGAACTAATGACAGCCTGTCCGCTTACAAAACTACAACTGTGTTGTTTCAAAAGCCCAAGGCTTAGCAAACATTAGCAAAAGAAATGACTATTGACAATTTCTACTTCATTAAGTAGGAATCATTGACACTCATCTCAATTTCCATAAAAAATAATCCTGTAATTTATCAAGTCTGGCTAAAAACCATATAGGTGTGCACAAAAGTTGTGACAAAACAAAGAAAGAAAGCAGAGAGAGATGAATAAATCTCTTACATGTTGAAGACTTACATTGAATCCCACTCCTCCTCTCTTACAGCACAGGCAGGTGAGGAGCAGCAGAACAAAAGAGACGAGTCCCGAGCAAGAGATGAGGATGACAACGTAGGGTGGAGGTGAGAGGGATGCAGCCCTAGACTGAGAAACTGAGAGGAAGACAAATGCAAAGCAGAGGATTTAATATAGAAAGTAAGGGTACTTGTGGTTCTACAAGGTGGAGGGGGTGGGGCACACTGTTAGGTTTAGGTCAGTGAGAAGAAAAAGAGACTTCAATGAATCAGAGAAGTGTAAAATCTTGTTACAGAGGTGTTTTGTTTAAAGGGAAGCCATTGGAGCATTTTCTTAGCAGCAGGTTTATGGGACAAAGTGGACAGCCCCAATGGATAGTTTGCATCAGGGATTTGGAGGGTAAAAAAACAGGAAAAGAAACTACGTTCAAGATCAAAAATATTGCTTGAATTAGTAAAAGAAAACAGAGACTCGAATTAAAGTTTGAAAGTGGGAGAATATACCATTCCATTGAGGAAAAAAGCATGGGGAGAGAGGGAAATATCAGAAATGGCATTCCACTCAGGAAACACAGTTAAGAAGCAGGAGAGGGGTGGCTGGAGTTATCATTTAGGTAAAAAGGGGTGCTAACTGGGAAGGGATTGGAAACTGGAAAAGAATTACTGAAATCAGGAAGGTTTACTACTCAGGTGAGAGAGGGAAGGATCGGGACATTTGATATTTGTACCTCAACGTAGTCGATTGTGAGAAGTGAACCATCTGTAGAAAAGAAAAGGGGCAGGGCAGGGTGGTTAAATACCCTTCAGGGATTATCTAAAGGTTTCACTTAAATACGATAGCCAAAACATGTTCAACACATTATTACTAATGATAGATGATGACACCTGAAAACAATCAGACGGTGTCCTGTGCTGTGCTTCTTGCAGTGAGCAAATTTTACATCAATGACTTAGTCTGTCCTCTCTGTAGTCAGAGCAGCATTTGAGGCAGCTGGGGTTACATTAGCAGGTTATATGTATTTCTGCGTGAATACAAAATTGAAACAAATATGTTCTATCACTATTGTTATTATTATTATCATTATTAACATGGCTGCAATTAAATTGCTCAGCTGTGTTGTTTTGGTAGAAGGTATCTAATTTTTATCCCGTTCCCCTCACAGAATCCAAAAATATACCGATTCACACGGTGATGATATTGTAAACACTACATACATGAATTTTTAAGTATATTGAATAATTTACCAACTTAATAAATACTGTAAAATGATGGTCAACATTCTATTAAAAATAAAAGACACAAACACATGATGTTCCTGTGTTTGAAAAAAAAAATCAATAAATAGGCCTCAATTAACATTTTGTTGGTTCCGAAAAGTTGCAACATGGATGAGAGGAGGATGTGTTCAGCATATGAAACTGCCTTTAAATGAATGTGCAGGCTTCATGGTGACTGATCCAAGGAAAATCCACGGACTGGATGGCAGTAAATATATATAATAAGTCCTATGTGAATGGAGACAAAGACAGATAAGGCTAATCGTTCATGCAGGTAATTGCACCTGAAAAGCAGAGGAGGCATGTTAAATCTAAATGACCCTCTCTGGCAGTAAACATGCACCACAAACACGAACAGGGGCTCCTTTCCTGATGCACAATTCCTGTGCAGAGCTATTCTTTCATCTTTCCCTAGACAGATGTCCAGACAGACACTGCATATAAATAGGAATCTAATACGGGGCCTTTTCCACCAGCCCCGTGCCAACAGCTCTTATCAAAACAATACACCACAATACAATGACTGCACACATTACACACACACAGCACTCTGCCACATCTTGGGGGAAGCAGGCATATTCAGATGGGGGGAAATAAAGATGCAGCAGTGCTTAATAGGCTCGATAATGTCCGGTGCCAAGCGGGGGCTGTTTATGGACTAAAAATATCGCACTGATCGACAATTTTAGCCTGCTATTCATACAATATAGGCCGTTTCTGAATGCCATCGATGTGAGGCCCGTGATCGAAACACCCCCCCCCCCCGATATTTTCATCACTGCATGCAAATATGGTCCCCGACCATCAGCCAATCCGTTTGGGTTAAGTCAGTCACCTACTGCAATAATAATTCGCATTACGGGCCATTCTGTTAAAATACTATTCACCCCCATGTAGAGGCCTTTTCATAAACTGACTACATCCCCCCTCTCTCTTCCTTTCTCCAGCATCACTGACAGGTTCAACCCCCCTCCCTCCCCCAAACACACACACACACACACACACACACACACACACACACACATCCCTCCACCACCAGCATCCTCCTCTCCTCCGACCGTGCTCACCTTCCCTCTGCGGGGCTCCGAGGGCTCTCTCCGGGCTGAAGTACGACATGATCCCCGCCAGCGCCACCATCAGCCAGCAGTGCGGCCGCATCGTCGTCGCGTCCGGAGCAACAACAACAACACCATCCGAGCGACGCCGCCGACTGTCGGTGTCGGTGTCTTCGCTGCCGTCCCCCCCGCCACGGTCTGTGCCGTCTCGGGGCTCACGCTGTCTCCGTCTCCAACCGCCGCCCCCCCCTCCGCCTTCTCTCCTGATAATAAAGAGCGGCTCCTCGCCTTCCTTGTTGTGCCCTCCTCCCTCCTCCCCCCTCCCGCTCTAATCCGCAATTAAACACGGTGTGTGAGAGGCTCTATTGTGCGTCCTCTGTCCGCCGCTAGCTGCACATCCCGGGGGGGGGGGGGGGGTCGACCTCCGAAAACAGCCGTCCGCTCTTCCTCCAGTCACATATGTAGTCCTCACATATATGTGTGTTTTTTTCTTTTTAGCTGTTTATTCATTAGCTTTCTCCGCGTACCTCAGTGTTGAAGGGTCGTCTGTGTTTTTCTCCTCCGCCAGCCTACGTCAGACACACGGGGCGCATTGTCACGGTCTAGCTTCATCATCATAATACCAACCCTGACGAAAAAAAATAAAAAAAAAGAAAAAATCAGTGTGTTGATCTTCCCACAGGGAGCTGCTGATGTGTATGTGGGTTTCTATTGATCCCATATTGAATCTTTAATCTCTTAAAGCAGGCTCCCCCGTAGAGACCCACTTCAGTGGACTTTTGGGTGTGAAGTAATGTTAGCAGTCCTATTTAATTTTTTTTTTTATAAGAAAAAATAAAAAGACAAGTGTTGACTGACCACGCCTTCAATGAAAGAGGACCTATGGAGATATTAATCAATTAAATCGTCAATAAAGCTGTTGTCCGTTTCCACTGAGTTAACAGCTTCCTAAAATTAGTGCAGTCTGAGGCAACAGTCCTGTGATAAATCTGTTGTTTGTTTTTTTTTTTTTGAGTGTTGACCCAGGTTTATCACTATTTTAAAAACTAGTTTGCGTGGCCATGAATAACAAGTAAATGTCATTTCGATGTGGGAGTATGTAATTATCTGAATACCTTATTCTTAGCAGACATTACCAGGAAAAGCACAAGAATTACCAATAACATGACCAACGGCTCAGGTGTTCAGTCAGCCAGCAAGAACAATAGAACTGAATCCCTTTATTTTTTAGACATGCTTCTGTTACAGTTTCGTGTCAAAATGTCTTTTGTGAAAAAGGCATTTGTTTTATCAACAACAAAACGGATAAAATGTCCTGTAACATCCTCATGTCTCCCTGGATTTGTTCATGTATACAGGCCTCACATAAGGAATATAGGGACTTCAGAAACATTTAACAAAAACAGAAATTGTATACAATTTAATGACTTCAGCCTTTAAGTTTAAATCAGACATGTACTGTATGACATGCAGCCAAATGTAAAATTTACTAGATTAGTTTCTCAATTAATTCTTTAATCCATAAATTGTTGGAAAATAATGAAAAGACTAATCAGGATTTTTTGAACCTAAAGTAAAAATACCTTATTTAACCATTTTGAAGCAATAGTCCAAACCCAAAATGATGGGTGGAATTTTTGCTAAAATGGCTAAAAACAATTTAGCATTTATCAGATTTACAATATAATTTTCTGTTGTTGTTCAAACTGACTAATCAATTGATCATCTCAGTTCTACTCTCTACTGTGATAATTCAACCAAGTCCAAGTCAATCACCTTCAAACCTTTTCCATTTTCTAATCATAATATAGACGGGTTGTTCACTGACTGTTTTCTCGGCAGACAGCCTGGGCTCATACCCCCTGCAATGGAGACCGCTTGTCCTGCAGCAAAACAGTGCAGGGGTTGAGGTAACTGCAGCTGAACCTCACCTTTGACCTGGGTGATGCAGGAATTTGCTTTTCTGGTTGCACAAAAATGAATAAAAACAGAGGATAAGAGACCTACGAGATGTCTAATGATCAAATCTTTGCCAATAGCACGAGCAGGTTACAAGCATTCATTATGTGGCTCTTTACCCTCTTTCCATGCACCTCCTTGCTGCTGGACCCTTACATTTGTAAACAACCTGCTGCTCACAGCATTTGTCCTGACAGCAGACATCCTACATCATTGGTTTCAAACAACTTATAAAAACAGCTCATGATTTTAATATTTCATCTCTCCAGCTGTCTTGATCACGCCTTTGTCGCTTGCGCGCTAGTTCTGGGAAGAAGGCGCTGTTGTATGGTCTATCCCTCTCATTCAGCTCACGGCCTTTTTCCTTCCCTTTGCCGTTCCTCTGGTCAAGCAGAGCCTGGGCTCGCCTCCTCTCTTCAGCCTCCCTCTGTAAACGCTCAGCCCGCAGCTGTTCTATGGAGCTGGAAGTGAATAGAATAGAAATTTTTCATTTTTGTTATATTCTTAAACTGACAACTAGAATTTCTGCTGGGGCGAGATAAGTACTTTAGTTTATTGTTATGATATTTTGAGCAATTTATTTAAAAACTGTTCATTAATTAATGTGCAGACAAGTAATGTGGACCTTCTTACCTCTCTCCGCTGCTCCGTTTCTCACTTTTGTTTCTTTTTTCTTTTTTCTTGCTCTTGTGTTCTTTTTTGCCTTTTACTGCTAGAGCTTTCTTCATATCTTTCAAGGGGTCCAAACTATCCTTCAATCTACGATCCTTTTTCTCTCTCTCCTCTTCACTTACTCCCTTTCTTTTATCTTTTTCTTTCCCTTCTTCTTTTTCTTGACTGCTTTTCAGGTACCATGGAGTGACCTCGGACCCCGGCTGGGGTCCAAGAGAAACAAGCAAGCCAATGGCACGCTCCTGCTTCTCCTAAAAGCAATTAAAATAAATAAAATGAGGAAAACCATTCATTGTTGACTAACTGTTTAAAGACAAAAAGAAGCAGATTGATTATTAAATCTGGATCATGTTTTTTATGATGTTGCTTTCTAATAGCACTTCTGTGTGCACAATCTGGAGAAAAAAAAGATGACTAAGGAAATTGCTTAACCCTGGTTATTCTTTTGTGTAAAGACAGAAATAGTATGACAATTATAAAACCACAAAAAAGAAACTATGCCAGTGAAGAGAGACGGCTAGCATCACCATTACCTTTTCTTCTTTCTTTTCTCTGAGGTACTCTTCATTCCCCTTCTTCTCTGAGGACTCCTCCAGAGGAAAAAGATTGAGGTGCTCCAGAGCTCCACTTCCTCCAGTCTGGTCTTCATCTTCATCTTTCCTTCCTCCTTCTGTCTGCAGAGCAGCTCGGGCTTTTCTTCTAAGATACTCTGTACGTGCCTATGAGTAAAATATTATTACAAATTGAATATTTTAAAATAAATTAAGACTTAATATCACAGGTGGCCAGAGCCAGTTCATTGACTATTATTGCATTTTCTATAAAGGGCACGAGTGCTGCACCCAAAGGTGTTCTGTCTGTAAAGAAATATTCAAATTATATATGTGAAAAGCATAAGCTGCCTGGATCTATAAAGGTGATTTCCAAAGATACATTTTAAATCCTTGGAGCCCTTGGACTGGCCACCTCAAGTAGTCGATATCATCCACTGATTATCAATTCACTGAATTATCTCAAATGTACATTATTCATGAAAATAACAGTTTAAGGTACTCGCACTGGTTTCCTGTCAGGTTCAGGATGGATTTCACTGTTGAAGCTGCACAAATTCTTAATTTGTGCGGTTAGTTTAAAATGTTAGCTTCACCTGTCCACGTTCGTTTATATTTCTTTATGTGAAGCCTTAAACATGCAGCCTGACCGCGGATCGCTGCAGTCAGTCACCTCTTGCTCGGCGCGCTCCACGCGCCGCTTGGCCTCGCGCTCTTCCTCCGCCGCCTGGGCTTCGTCCCTCCGCACTCGCGCGACGTTGTCCTTATTGCGAACGTGCCAGCTCTTCTTCGGAAGGATGTTCATCGTTGCCTTGACGACTGATGGTCGTTAGCAGCCAGTTAGCTCGGCAGGCTAACGTCGAGTGGAGCTGGACGAGTAGAGTGAGCGGTGAACAGGAAGTAAATTAGTTTTTGTTTGTTTGTTCTTTCAGAAAACCGGCATGTCTGTACGAGGAGGAAGGTGAGGTGTGAGTTAAGTTATGAACTGGCTAGAGATGTTGACAGAGAAAACAGAGAAGCCAGGTGTTTTTAGTGTCCGTGCAGATAGCTGGCTAAATTAAAGCTAGCCTTTGTTTTCTACTTCCCATCTTCCATTATACCTCACAACTGTGAACAAACCTATTTAAACCACTACATTAATCAAACACATGATAATCACAGAAGACTCTGGTACTAACTCGTACTTACAGGGAGAATGACTGCTGCTGTTAGCGGACGCCCGGAAGAAGTGTGGAACCGTAGCGGAAGTAAACATTACACATTGATGCAACACCACAGCTTTGACACTAGATGGGGTTGGACTCGTTATCAGGAGCAGTAGAGGAATTTTGTTTTATTATGTAAAAGGAACAAAAATCAGTCATCTTTTTACAGGAGTGCCTTCTAAAACACAGTCAGCATCACGTTAAAGTGCATTCAGTCCTTCCAGATGCCTCATCTTTAATGTCTAAAGCATTACTCAGTGCATGTGCATGTAATCCAGGCATCAAGTCTTTCATGTCTTTTAAAGGATCAGGATTGGCACAAAACTAGCAGTGAGGCCAAAAATCATGCTTGCTTGCAATTTCACTGAATCACATAGGAACTTAGCAGTTTCAGACTTTGGATACATTCTTAATGTGTCAAACTCTGAACGTTTATCATTGTTGTTAGTCAAGGTCAAGCCAGATGTAACAATGAACAAAATACATTTATGAGTATAAGGGGATCTTAAGGTCATGAAAATGTGGAAAACGAACAAAAAGCAGCCCAATACAAACATGGTCCATATTTTCAGTCTTGTAGTCTTGAATTGCGTCTGGGTATCTGAAGCTTTTTACTCACTTCCTGAATCTGCTTGACCAAGAACTTCTTGTCATAGCCCTCCTGCAAAGCAAACACCCACTATTGCATTAGTAAAATGAAATACCTGTGAGCAATACAAAGCAATATTGGGTATCTTATAAATGATGAAATTCAAGACCATGTAAGTCGAATAAGTACACCACGAAGGTTAATGCAAACAGCTTACCAGTTTTAGCTGTGCTTTTAGCAGAGCAACATTTCTCCCATAGACAGAGGCTAAGGCTATGAAATAGCACATCACCACACTGTTTGGCAAGAAAGAGCCATGGTTATAGGTTATGAAAATGGACACCAAATATAGGCCAAAATGTATATTTAGATTTAAATACAACACTATATACAACCACAGAAATTGTCTTGTAGAAAGTGCAAGTATACTCACCATGATAACACAAAGAGAGGAATGGAGAATGCCTGGGAACCAATGAAGAAGAGAAACTCCTGAGTAGTTTTAGACAGGCTGTAGAAAGATGTTGGTACAACTGACCACATGTTGGGGAAGAAACGGAAAGGACCGCAACCCATAGATGGACGGATCCTGTAAAGACAGAAAGAAATGCCTATTTTTAACAATGTAATATAATGTGGGAAACATATTTACGCAAAGTTGCATGGATGTCCTGTGAATTAAATATCACTAGAGGACAGGATGTGGAAAATAACACTCACTCAGCCAGGCTGTAAATCATTACAACTGTGGCCAGGCCCCATCCAAACAGGAGTACTACAAGGAAATAGATAGTAGAGGTAGTGGAGCGAAATGTTCTCACTGCTGGTCGGCAATTATGGAAGAGTGTGACCTGTAATGGGTTCATGAAACAGTGTTAGGGTTAAATCCATGTGGCATTGTGTGAAATGTTGGCATTATTGAAGTCTAATCTTCACCTTCTTGCAGTAGAAGAGGATGACAAACTTAATTGTATTGATGAGTGGCAACAGGGGGCAGAAAAGCGCTCCCATCCAAACCACAGTTTGACCATAAACGAGGCCAAGAACATTGGAAGGAACCACAAACTCCTGCCGACCCAGCCACTGAGCCAGCTTACAAGACCAGTTGTCCACTACCATCCTGACACACACAGAAACAGTACAGGCACGTGGTTAACATACTTCCAGTAAACACTGTCTTAGACATTTTGAAATAAGTTTCTGCATCATTTAACATAGAGCAATTTTTCAAATATTGATTCCTACCTGCGTGGGAACTCCACAAAGATAAGCAGAGTGATGGAGATGAGGAGATCGAACAGTGTCAGCTTGTACATTTCCTGTCCTACACGTGTTTCCCAGCACTACATCATGATACAATAAGAAAATGTTTTCTCATTTTTAACAAGACAATAACAGATGCAAAATTGGTTTCTCACAGGATTATTGTTGTGTTGCCTCTTCTTCTGTTAGTATTCTGGTGACCTGCAGGCATTTTGAAAAATGATACTAACTCAATCTTTTTTTACGTCTCTCCTCTTTCCTCTGACAGCTGACTGTTGTTGTCAGCTGATTCCACTGTAATATATGTTGATGCAAAAACAAAAAGCAAACAGGAGTTTTAAACAGAGCAAGACAGGAAAGCCAAGTGGCATAATTACCGGGTAGACTTCGTTGTATTGGCACAGTTTACAAGGTGGACTTTCTGTGTCCCCCTCACAGGTGATCTGACCCCACAGGGTGAAGAGGAGGGCACCCAGACTC
This sequence comes from Echeneis naucrates, assembly GCF_900963305.1. Taxonomy (NCBI): domain Eukaryota; kingdom Metazoa; phylum Chordata; class Actinopteri; order Carangiformes; family Echeneidae; genus Echeneis; species Echeneis naucrates. The sequence continues at coordinate 15,657,192 of NC_042516.1, forward strand.
ACCAGACGTAGAAACACTGCCCTGGACAAGCAGATAATTGCTATGTACTATTCTCATACCATACCAAGGTCACATAAGGGGTTTAAAGAAAATCAAATCTGTGCAATATACTATAACTAAGAATTAAATGAAATGTAAATGGCCTAACATTATCTTTCATCCACAGAAACCTCCATACAAACCTTAAGAGTGCCACTATGATGGTGGTGCTGGGGGAGTATCTCTCAACTAAGGCAATCTGGTCACACAGCAGAGGCACCACAAAGTTTCCGATGGTGATGACAATGGAGGGAAGATACTCAAAAAACAATCCCTCGATCCCTTCCTCCCCACTCCTTTGCTGTTTGAAAGATATCATAGTCAAAAGGTCACCAAAGACTGAAACAAGCAGCATCTACTTAAACTTACCTGGCTGAAGTTGGTGGCCTCAAAGATGCCGTAGAAGGCTCCTATAATGAGCCCAAATGCAACAAGGCCCATAAAAATACGTAGTGAGTATAAAACAACTTTTTGAGACAGACTCAGAGCAGCTGCCTGTTTTTTTCTGCTCTCCTCCTCCAGGTCCACCTGACCAAAAGAGAGAGAGAGCGGAGAGATGAGGTGAGGGGTCAATATTGAGAGAAAGAACTGCCACATGTCAATCATGCATCTCTTTCTCCTAACGGCCCAGCTTTTTGCTATGTAGGACGGATCCCCCCCTGACCTGCAGCCGGTAGAGCATGTTTTTCTGCTTCAGTTTGGTAGCTTGGTCTCCAAGGCAACCATAGTCCCAGCCAGTGAACACTATCATGCTGTAGTTCCCCACAGTGCTACCACCCGTTGCCACAGCAACTCGAGCTGCAGTCCCCATGCTGTGTATGAGAAGAGGACACAGATGCAGGTCAAGGTGACACAACTCTCAGCTTTAAAGACATTTTAACGTTCTGGTTATTTTAATCACCAAGCCCTCAGAGACCCAACTCAACACACAAATACATGCAGACATACACACAGGCTAGGTGTTGTTTGTCAATACTGAACCTGAAAGTGATTTTACTGACCGTATTATGATAGAAATGAGACAAAAGGCAAAGTAGAAAGCAGCAGTGAGGAGGTAGGCCAGGGGGATGTTGTAGGAGAAGTTCATATCTGCAACCATTGTATTGTTGTAGTAGCCGTAGAACATGTAGGAATACTCCATAAAACCCTAAACAAAGAGGACAGTCACGTCTGATCAGCCTAAATGCTCATAAAATATGCGGTTAAATCTATTTTCACCAGCAGATTATATGTTAGGAGTATATTGGAGAGAAGCTGTAGCCAATGCTGTAGTGTCTCACCGTTCCTGAGAGTAAGTCGAGGAAATAATTATAGAACACCACCAAGCCTTGAGGATTAGGGTCATAATTCATACATTCCTGGGGACCTGGAAAACACAGCAAGGGGGAAAGTGTACAATCTCTGCATGTATTTTCAGATTAAAGGATACAGGCACTCACTCTCATGACTCTCATCATACAGGCTCTGTCTAACAGTGACTGAGAGTGTGTGTGTTTGTGTAAAAGCTGCAGTGGTGAATGTAGGTCTGTGACTCCCTTGGTAGAAGTGTCTTTGGATTCTAATTCCAACACTGTCAGATAGATAAAGCGAACCTCCGAACACAGCTGTGAAAACTCTGATGGTTTTAGTGAATGAAATCCTTCTGTGACCAATAAAAAAAGTCACCAAGTCAAGGGCCTAATATATCCTCTGTACATAAAGTTCTCTACTGGTTTTTTGGTCATCTTTTTTACTCAGGCACCAGTGAGCATTTCTTTTCTGTTAGTTCTGAAGGCAGGACATCACATTTGGTACAACTGTATCCACTAACAGCTCTGCTTCTGTGAGGATGCTTTGTCTTCACGTAATAAAGAACTAAGCTAAAACGTCAGAATGAAATTAAGATCTGTAAGCATGAAGCTGTGTGTTACCCGCAAGTTAAAGAAAAAGCAAATGGTGGTGAACAAAATGAAGCTTGGAAATATCATTACCTGTGCTGTTAAAAAGGCTGGTGCCCACAGATCTGAAGACAATGCTGGGGATGATGACAAATCCAGCAATCAATAAGAAAGAGAAAAAATTGAGCAACACCAGGAATCGCAGAAACAGAAAGTAAGACTGGACACCACCTCCGTAGTTCCCTGTGGGGTCATGCAAACATGGGTTCATACCACATGTAGGATAAATTACAGCTTTCCTGTGACTGTACTATACACAGAATAGAGTTTGCATAATCTATGGGCCAATATTATTTTATCAAGCCTATTCCTATTCATTTGAAATAATACGGTTGATATGTACCTCCAATCTTTTGCAAAGTCTTTCTCCATAGCACAAAAAACTGCAGAAATCCTCTGGCGCTGTCTTTGAGTTTGCGCACAGATTTGCTCTTGGTCCAATTCCATGGGTGCAGGCTGGAGACCACGGGCACCTGCATCTGCTGCACCTGTCTGAATTTAAACAAACTATTACGACTCTGGACTAATAGTTTGATTTTGGCACGATTTTTTTATTGGTTTTGTAATTCCCAAATCATTCCCAAGACATTTTCTTTTTGTGGGTGCATTTCAAATTCATTTATTCCAGTAAATTAGAAATTGTTTTCAAATTCTTTGAAAATTGCAACCTAATAAAAGAACGCACTACCAAAGTGTTTTTATATAAGAAATTGCCAGTTGCCACAACAACTTAAGACTTTTCTACAGTTCTCCGCAAGTGTGTCAGGTGCTTTAAATTTCATGGTACAAACTTAATTATCTTCTCACTAAAACTAGACCAAAAAATAAGTGTTTGTCCAACCTCACAGCCCTTCTCAGAGCCATGTGCAGTGGGATGCTCCTGAGGTCCCGGGCCGGTCCACTGTTCTGCTCATCATCCTCTGCTGGCTTCGAGCTCCAGTTGAATTGAGGGTAATTCTGATGGGACTCATCAGACGAAACCCGCCGTAACCTGAGAGACTGCCGCTCACCAGGGTATCCATTTCCTGAAAGCAACACATGGTTAATCTGTATATATCAAGAAGGACCTGTCATTTTTCATATTCAATTGATCCTTAACAACCTGAAAGACCGCAGCAAACAGAATGATACACCTTCATTGTATTAACACAGCTTACTTGAGCCTTGTCTCTGTGGTTCATCAGCCATTTCTCTGATGCAGGTTAGCACTAGCTCCTCTGTAATCACTTCTAATTATTTACCAACAAGAGTGAAACACACGGTGAACGAACTCGCCAGGAGGAAATGAAATCTATCCAGAAATTCTTCCCTGTTGTCTTCACTCACGGACTTTACTCCCTTTGCAACTGACCACACAGGCACTTCCTTGTGTGCTTACACCAAATACATCCAGGGAGATAATTACAATTCATTTACAATGTGCAGGTTGAACTAAAGTAAAATGTAGCTGAGGGCCAAAATGTAAATTGCATTATATATTGAAGTATACTGCAGACCTGAGGGATCACTTGGGTGAATTCATTTTGGGCATCGTAGGAAAACAAAATAAATGGGGTTAGTATAATGGATTCATTAGCCATAAATTGTTTGATTAGTCCAGAATGTAGTTTAGTAGAGATTTTTAGCTGAAATAAACCACAAAAACATTACTGTGAGGTAACTACGCAGGCGTGTTTGTGCTCACTAAAGCTGGGGAGTTAATGATTTCCAGGTTTGACGACTACTAACAAATGTGACGTGTTTGTACAACCTTTATCTTAATACATGACACTTGGTAATTGTGAGATGTGTAAAAATAGAATAATTCAGACAACCATGTCAAGAAGTCTTCAAGAGAGAAAACACAAGTGAGTAACATTGGTGAGGAAATGGCGACATGCCACTTGTAACACTGTTACTGTTACAAGGCAGTCGGTGTCACAGTTGTTACTATGTGTGAGGGCAAAGCCTACTGAACTAAACAGACAAAAGACAAACAAATAAGTAGTCCAGAGATTATCTGAAGGACTGTAATCCATAATCATCACTGTGATGTAACAACAAAAATAAAGGACTCTATTTGTGCAGGCACAGGGAGGACAAGGGGTAGCAGCATTACACAAAATCAGTTTCTAATTTAAATCATTTGTGCTATAAGTGAGATTAACCCATAAGGACCCATGACGACATGGTTGTCTCGCCCTATTAACGTTCTGGATGGTTCCATGTTAAGCTAAATCCTTGATTTTTCACTCATGACCAGTGGGGTGCTCATGTGTTTCCAAACCAACTGACTGAACTTGACTGAAAGTTGCATTTGGAAAAACCAGCTAGCTACCTAGTTTGAAGCTAGCTCTTTCTGAGGCTAAATGTAAGATTTATCCAATTCAAGGATTACAATGTTTAAATATCATGCTGTTTGTTAAAAATAAACTATTGTTTACACATTTCTTGAAGAACTTTGAATAAAATGATCAAGTAAATATTGGCAATATTGACACAAATGTCACATTGGGCAGTTAGCCTAAAAACGGTTGAAGAAAATCATTGTGACTTATGTGTCACAATAAGAAAACTAAACATGATCTGATCAGTTCACTTGGCTGATTCAATTACATTTTGTTATATATTGTTTATTCTAGCTTAATTGAACCAATATCAGTTATATAATTTTATTCCGGGTTGAAATAAGACCTGTAGGATTTGGTGGTACCAGCTCAGATGAAGACGATCCTGTCGAAGATCCCTTGAATCAAGAGTCAAGTGAGTCTGAATGTGAGTCAGAAGGGGAAGTATCTCAACCAAGAAATATCTTACTGGCCAAGAAAATAGGTTCTCTTGGAGAAAGAAACCTTTTGAAGCCCCTGACTGCACCTTCAAAGGAGAGTGTCACACCTGTAGACGGGCTTCCCAGTCCCCTGCAGTACTTCAGGAGGTTCATCACAGAAGAGATGATTGAGTCAAGTGATGGAGCAAACTAATCTGTACAGTATCCAAGAATGTCAACACCACAGTCAAGGAGCTGGAAATCCTAATTGGCATGTACCTGTGCACGGGTCTTTGCCAGCTTCCAGGAAACCGTACCTACTGGGAAAACAACACAAGGTGTGCCATGGTAGCTGATAACATGTCACACAACCGTTTTCAGACCCCCTTTCGCATCTCTTCACTTCGCTGACAACACGGATTCATCAAACAGGCAAGAAGGGGACAAGTGCTGGAAGATCCGTCCACGGCTTGATATGTTCCACAAGCAATGTCTTGAGATCACCCCAGAAGAGTACAACTCTATCGATGAGCAAATGGTGTCTTTCAGAGGAACGCACAGCCCAATAAGGCAGTGTGTCAAGAGCAAGCCCCACCCCTGGGGATTCAAGATGATGTGGTGCTCAAGCTGTGTGAAACTTCTTGTTGTTGAAAAATGTGTTCTATGTGCTCTATTTAATCTGTTCATGCCCCCCTTAATTTTCCTTGCGGTAGAAATGGGTCCGGGTCTTTATGGGTTAAGACTACGTCACACATTGGGAGACAAGACTTTTCTGACCTTCTTCTGTCATTCACACTCATAAAAATCTAAATACAGTTGAGGTACCAAACAGTTTGACACAGGAATTATTGAAAGCATCCCTTGACATGTTTTCCCATTGAACAGTTTACTCTGGTTAGGGCTGAGCAACAAGTGAACATTATCTTCATCAGAATCCCATTGCAAAGACAGGATCCAGTTTTAAATGTTATAGATACTGTGATACATAACTTTGGCTGGAGTTTATCGGCTTAACATCAATTTGATAACCTTATGTTATTCGGCATAAATTTTTCCGATTAGGATTTATTTTTCTACATTTTCATCAAATTCTGAAAATGATTTCAAACCAAATAACCCAGCTCTGACTGTAATGTTACTCTGCATTTACATTATCAGCTTATAGTCATGTTGTTAAACTTGCCACTTTTTGTATCAAATGTTTGGTCCCAACCTTGAATGATCCATGAGGGCAGTACAGATGTATTGGCAGTGAACAAACAATCTGTTGCTTTAGCACATACTTGTGAACAACAAACCTACACACAACAGTGCTGCGGAGATGACAGTGCATATGCTCCTGATGAGCTGAGTTTCTTTTACAGTTATAAGCAAACTTAACAGCAACGGAAAAAAAGGAGAAACTTTTTGGATTAACTGGATCATGGACTAAACTACATCACACAGAAACGTTCAGCTAACTAGGTTCAGTAACTATAATGCTGTAAATGCGTTAAGTTATTTCAACACTTAAAGAGGAATTATTTTAATTAAGTTGCAGTGCCTATGTAACTTTGATCATGTTTTGTTGCTTCAAACATAAACCACTTTAATTTCACAATGTTTGCATTTCTGCTCTCTGCTGATAATAAAAGTTACACAGCGCTTTTCAAATTGACTTTTTTGTGAACTGAATGAAAAGAGAAATATGTTTTTTTGACGGGGACTGTTTGATGAAGACAAGGTGCTGATTTGAGATGCCAAATGGAAGCAACATTATTTTGTTCATAAAATGTATAAATTGTAAAAACTTACACCCACAATGGCATCATCACACAGGCCATGGCAGCTGAGCCGTCATGATCATACCGTGATAACGTTTTTTCATTCTTTACTGCAGGATAACCACATTGTACCACAATACTGAGTCCCGTTGGAATGCTTTGTTACTAATGAAAACAACTTATAAGATCACTCTTAGTGTTAAGCTGGTAATTGTTTGACTCGCTCAGCTACCTGCCTGTGAAACAGCATCTTGACATGTTAATGACTTAAATTTGTCCAGTAATACAACTGAATGCAATTCAAGATAAGCATGGCAGCTGTTTTAAAGAAGCCCAAACACACAGTACATGCAGTTTCCCAAGCTGCCACTCACAATACAAAAGTGACATTCATTAAGCCTAAAGAGTCACCTCTCAATGTTCCCAATGCTTTTGTGTTATCTATAATATGAAATGTCTCCTGTGGCATGATGTTGTGGGATTCACATTTCAAGCCTTTGCCTGATTCATTGAATTAAAAAAAAAAAAAAGTGGGACCATTTTCACAGGGAAATTTTTAGAGGGCTTCTGTGGAGTTTGTTCCAATGGTAATGAGGTTTGGCGTAGACAATGTTGGAAATTTTCAGTGTCCTGAAGAAATGGCCAAAACAGCATGAAGCCACTTCTTGCTGTATCTCCATTCAGTCTGTTTTTTCTCCAGTTTTCTGATTCACATTTTCTCTCTTTTCTCCCTCGCTCTTGTCCTCCTTTGCCCCTCTCCTCCCTTCCCTTTTCCCACCCTTCAGCACCCTGCCCAGAATTATACAGAAAACGGCTATGATGTGTATGACAAAATAGATGGACATCCAGTAGTAGATGGTGTCAGAGGCCTTGAGCAGCACAAAGCCCATGCACATGTAGTCGTAGGCCCTCATCTTCAAGAACCAGTGAACCCAGTCAAAGATGTTCTGCCCACGAGGGCCCAGTTTGGCTCGGACAGAGGCCTCCATGGCTGACTCGGCAGCTATGCACAGGGGGATGGTGAGGAAGGAGAGGTAGTAGCCTGCATGTAGTCCGTGCCAGTAGGCACTGATGAACATGGTCCAGCCAGCCCTGAGGGTTACAAAGAGGAAGGATGTGATGCCATGTCATAAAGAAACATCACTGAGGGTTTCTGTGTTGTTAGATTTAGGATTTGTCTACACTATTGTGGTTTTCCCTGCTGTCCACAGCACTGGTGAAAACTGCTCTGACTACAGTTTGAGCACTGAAAACAGTCTTACCTGAGGGTGTAGGCTTTGAAGGGGGCATTGGGGTAGATGTAGTGATGCAGCCACCACTGCACAGTCATGTTCCAGTAACGCATGCCGTGTCGCACTTTCACACAGAAGTCAGTGTTGTAGCAGTCAATGTTCTGGATGGTTTTAAAGTCATATGTCTCCTCAACTGTGGGATCACAACTGGGAATGAAAAAAAAAAAAAAAAACAATAATAGAAAAGACACTGGCATAAATACAGACTGTCAAGAACCAAAACATGAATTACATACAGACAAAAATGTTGATGAGCAAGACAATTAAATCTTCTAATATTTCTTTAGAGGGACATGGACACAAATATCCATGCATCCTCTTCATATATCCAGTACCTGTAGTTGACAGTAGGTCCTCCTCCAGGTTTGGACAATGCCTTTTCTGGATAGCAGCCCAGACCTGCACTGATACAACCAGCCTCAGCTCCACACCACGCTGAATAGAAACGCATCCTGAATACAAAGAATACTACAACCATGTAGAAAAACCTGGTGACAGACAGAAACAGAGGAAAAGGGCATTAACCATGGGCACCAAACACTAAGCCCTCTTGCTTCCTAGTTTATTTTAAATGTAGTTTATCCCAATTTCTATTCATTTCTCATGTCTTTTTAATGAATCTTAAACATATGATTGCTGTGGTCAATATTATTAAAAGGCATAACTAGGTCAGTAGCACAATACCTGAAGAAAAAGTTTTCCTGCAGGAAGTCGTCTGTTCGGACATAAGCCAGGGGAAAGATAGAGTTGAATGCCAGGAAGAGAGCACCGTAGACGGGAACCAACTTCAAACGCTGCAGACAGGGCACCCAGCCTGGGAGGGATAGTGGGCTTGGCTGTGCCAGCCAGTCAACAAATGTTTGAAAGCGAAAGAAGGGGCCTTCACATAGAGGGAGGGATGAAATAGGTCCCATTAAGAAGACAGTGATTGACAAAAATGGACAATTGGGATAATGCAACACAAAAAAGGGAACAGTGGAGGGGAATATAGGTCAAAAGAGGAGAGTTGTCATTAGAAATAAGACTGAAACAATATGGACTCACACAATATTGGCAAGTGGCGGAGAGTGAAACAAAGAGAGACAACTGTTAAAATTCATGCAAAAGCAAATGGACATCAACAACAACAGCTCACAACACAAACATATGAAATGTTCATTCAACATCTAAATCAAGCCAACTCCCTCCTACCAATACAATTCAGAAGAAGGATTTTCACAGACTTACCGGTCATTATACCGATATAACAGTAGCTATAGGACAGAGTATCGTAGAAAGATGGCTCCTCAGACAGACCAACGATGACAGGGGACTTAGCAAAAGAGCTCACTTCCTTTTTCTTCTCCACATGGAAACTGTACACCTCATTGGCGAGACTAACCATCTGAGTTAACAACAGCGAGACACATCGCACATCAACAAAGACACATGATCACAGCGTGTTGCTTCAGTAAAATTCTACTGACTTATCTGCTTCACAGATTTTATTATGTGATCCTTGGTTTCAGTACCTTGAGAGTGAGAAGGAGCTGGACAGCATTGGCAAATGGTGTTGGTGGTGGCAGATTGAACCAGGTGATAAGCCGGAAGAAGAGGAGGTAGAGAAAAGTCCAGCTGAGGCTCAGTGCCGGGGCGTGCCTTTTGAACAGGGACACATCTACTGTGACATGCCACGTCTGCACAGCACCTAAGGTTCACTTTGTGGAGGCTGTCGTTTGCAGTGTGCATCAACTTTTTCTTTCTACTAAATCTGAAACAATTTGCTGAAACAAATAAAAAATATGATGTTTGTCTCTCACCGCCAGCTGCTCTTTATAATAATCCATGTTCCAATCACCGTCACCAGCGAGTGGAGTGTGTGTATGTGACAGGTGGCAAAGGTGATGGAGAGGCCCAAGAAAAGGGCAGCCCCCTGCTTCACAGGTGGACCTGTATTGAGAGAGAAAAATTATATTTTTACGTCGTCTCTATCCTTTCAACAGGGAGCATCAGGGTGTGGGAAAGGCAACGGAGGCAGGAGCAGTGTTTTACATACTGCTGTCCTCTCCAGCAGCAAATAATCCCAGATGATAGATTTGCTGAAGGAGGCTCTGTGAGGCCCTGTCATACATTTGAAACAGCCATTTTTAAAATATGCAAAAGGAAATGACTTGTGATAAGTAATGAGCTGTAAGGGCAAACTCCACAGATTTGCCACTGGGTAAGGGGTTAGTGTTAGTGTTGTACAAAGTTGTAAGAAACCTTTTAAACTCCAGAAACAACTTTGTGAAGTGTGGAATGGAAAAATATCTCTGGTGCTGATGCATCAACTTTTATCATGATATTAGAAATATTGTCCATGAATAAATCCAGCTGATTTTTTTTCTGCTGAATAGAAAGTTAATTCTTGCATTTTGCTTATAATTATAGTTTGAGATTTGCACGTTACATGCAAAATACTCACTGAGGTATCGGAAGAGGAATCCAACAGGGATCGAGGCTGCGAGAATTCCCAAATACACCAACTCATCTGGAGACATCGTTCTGCTGGCACATGAACACACATCATCTCTAAACGTGCTCATATTCAAGTCCATGTAAATATGAAAGATACAATGAATGATACCCATTCAGGAAAACCAACACCATCTGTTGTCTGTAATGCATTGCACACAAACACAAATACTAGATTGGAGAAGCTGGCTGTCAGAAAACTGTAGTGTAATAATAATCTAGATCACTTGTGTTCGTAAATAAAGTACTTGGCCAATATGTTCCTGTTTATTTTTAACAGTGAGAAGATTTCAGACTCAGATGTTTATCACATCTTCGCGGTTTATTTCACAATATCTCTTCTTGAGGCGATACCCGGAAATGTGCAATACACACCAGAATAATTTAGCATTCCTCCTTAACGATGCTAGATAAAAAAAACAGATGTACACAAAATATAAACACAGGGACAGTCGGTGTGGCATGTTGCACAACACGGTTTACCATGCGGGACGTGATGGCAACAACCCATGTGTTTCCATTTAGTTTATCTGTATTAAAAAGTAGATGTTGGTCTTGGGGACCTACGGAGTAAATGACCAGTTTAAATCACAGGACGGACCATGTTCAGCCCGACAGTAAGCGCTTACTTCAGAGAACAGACACATTCAGCTACTCACATTTGAGGTGTTTTCACGCCACGGTTGGAGGACTACGGTCTCCGGTAGAGCCTGCACACCCACACTGCTGCTGCGCCTCCACTTCCTGGTCGGTGCGATGACGTCACCCAGTGACGGTACCATTTCAGCTGCAGGGGTGTGGACTGTACCATCTCGCCCTCAGGCGTTGCGTTGAGGAACTGCAGGAGCAGCCATCATTTCAAAGTAAATTACTTTGACATTTCATGGTTTTTTTTAAGGATGCTATATAATCAAAATATTAGAATCACAAAAACATCACAACTCATTTTGTTGGTTAGACCAAAGATTTTTTTTATTGAAAATTGTTGACACAACAGGAAGCTATGACACTCCCTAAGTGACATCCTTCTTAATCCTCCTCCTCATCATCAGCTCCTCCAGCACCACCCTGGCCCTTCTTGGCGTTCTTTCTCTTGACACGGCCTGGGCGTCCACCACCGTACGGAGACCTCAGGGAGAAGTCAATGTGCTTCTGGCTGTCCAGGCGTACCACGAAGGAGGGGATGTTAACCACCTGCTTGCGCACACTACAAAGATACACAGATAATGTGTTTTTAAAAAAAAAAACCAAAAAAAACAAAAAACATTAAAACTCTGAAATCTACTCAATGGATTCTGATTCTAATGCCAGATGGGCTGGCACCATCACTTTACTGCAGGCTTCATTGACGAGGAATTCGTGACACCACAGAAAATCTGACTTTTTATATCTTAAATCATCAGCCTGAGTGCGTTTGGAACATCGTGTCACAGACGAGATGTAGTGAACACGACAATTGCCCGAGGTACAATCCCCCGTACCTTACCTGACAGCCACGACACCAGTGGCACAGTCTGAGCCCTTGGTGGCAGGATTGGCTCTGGGCAATGTGTACTGACAAGGTGTACGGTTTTGATACCGAATTGACCTTGCTGAAATGCTTAACTGATCTCAGCGGCGAGCGTTACAACTTGGTGGTCCTCTGGGGAACGAATGCCAAATATCAGGTTTCCAAATCTTGTGAGGGACTCACGAGAAATGCTTCCTGTTCCATCAAATGCCAAATCTTACCGAATGTGCCTCTGGCGGATAAGGACACGGGCATGGTGGATGCTCTTGGCAAGTCCAAGCTTGAAGACCTGTGTCTGCAGCCTCCTCTCCAAGAAGTCTTCAACCTTCAGACCCAGGATGTAATCGAGCTTCATCTTACCCTCGTCCAGCACGCCAATCCTGACCAGACGCCTGAGCAAAGCATTACCTGGAAAACGACACAGGAGGTTTTGACTTACAGGAACGAACAAACATACATGTAGATCCACTATATAAAGTATATAACACAACTTGACAGTTTTGGCCTCATTGACGAGGAATTCGTGACACCACATTGAGGTCTGACAGTTGATAATGAAATCACTGGCCAACAATGATTAAAAAAAAAAAAAAGACGACCTGTGAACCAATTTTTATACCTTCAAACAGACGCTTGGGGTCCTTCTCATCCAGAGTCAGCAGCTCTCTGGCAGCTTTGCGGATCTTGGCCAGGGTGAACTTGACCCTCCACACCTCACGCTTGTTCCTCAAGCCATACTCGCCTTAAAACAACAACAAATATCAAGTTCAGTGAAGTCGAATCTAGCAAGGAGGAAAGCGTTCTCTGGAAACAAAATAACTATTTGGAGTAAATCTAAACAAATTTTTACAATGGCAATTACTTTGCCTAGTGCTCATGATAATTAAAACATACCAATGAGTTTCAACTCCTGGTCGAGACGGGACTTCTCGAAGGGACGGCGGGGGGTGACATATGTCTTGCGACAAACCCAACTCCGGGCAACGGGCATGGCGGCTTAGAAATGCCTGTAATGTGTTACATTGGGTTACTTCAGTTAGAAAGCATGGTGTTATAGCAGATAAAACAGTGCTGTGAAGAAAGCTCTAACATGACAATCGTGGCTGTGGGACAGCTATGCAACACAAAGCTTTACTACCGTCTAACACACTGGTGTGCATCAAAACATTTACTGAGCGGCTGCTCTGTTAAAACAAGGCCACTGATACTCCGTTATAAGAGTCGTAGCTTGGAGCCTAATTAAATATTGCTGGAGGATTGCTTGTCCAACCCATACTGCTTTAAAAACACGGGCACTGCCGAGCTGGAGTCGGTTAACTCAGTCTGTGTTAAGATCCTCCATCTTGTCGGCCACATGAGCAGGCCGCGGCTGCACCACGTTTTTCTGCGGCTAGCCTTAGCTTGGCCGAATTAGCTTCCCCAACAACTCATTAAAAACGCTACACGGGCCACAGAAACACTCCTCCGCCCATAAACCAGAGCCACAATTCATTTCAGCTTGTGTTTGTGTCGCCTTAAGCAGTCAGTGTTTGTGTGTCCGGTTTGTGAAAGGGTCCGTACCTGTCTTACTCAGGCTCGCGCAGTAAAGAGGACGTGAAAGGAAGTTCGGTTAAATTTATAGGTCTCACGTCCTCACTACATTTCCCATCATGCCCCTCTGGGGGGAAACGGAAAAGGGAACGCGGGGCTCGTCGCCCCCTGTTGGTCAGAGCTGACCTCACTGACCGGTTCCAGTTATTACTGCGTGTCTGAGACAATTGAGAAAGATACATTTGATTCATGGAGTCACACAAACAAACATGAAAATAAGAGCGGAATCTCAGATGTTGGGTTAAATCCTGGAGAGAAATTAGCTGCTTTGAGTTCAGAAAACATTTATTTTCCAATGAGTCGCTGCCAAATAGCCCACAATTGTACAAAATAAGAGTAATAATCTGTGAGAAATCTTGCATGACCAACTTTATGAGAATGAGGGTGTTAAGGTGGTAAACTCAGAGAGAAGGACAGGGGCGACTATTTATATAACTCTGAAATGGGAGACTGAGCATGTGTTTCTGTCTGTCAGGCTGATAAACTGATGGACACACAGAAGATCACTTGCTTTCTCTTTCACTGCTCCATATCCTGTCTCTACCTGACAGGACATTGGCTGTTTTGTGGACTGTCTTTGTGTTTTCTTGAGTGATTCACCAGCGAGCCTGAACAGAGACCTTTCCTTCTTTCCCTCCACCCAATTGGATCTTCTGTTTTATTCTCTCATTGGGATTTTCCTTCTTTTTCCCCATCTGACGGCCTGCTCTCCTGTTGTCGTATCAATCCACCATCTTCCCCCTCACTCTCCTTTTCCTCTTCCTCCCATCTTTTGTTGTTCCCTGCCTCCTTGCTTGTGCTTTTTGGGCTATGCTCTCCTCACCCACAGTGATCCTCCAGCCCTATGGACTGCCTGTCTACCCACAGACAACCACATGTTACCCCAGCATAGTTCAGGTAAAAACTCTTCTCTCTCCTCACAAGCCTGCAACAATTATCATAAAGTCCGGCCTATTAGGCACCTGGAAACTTATGAGGCTTTATCTAAGGTCATTCAGTGGTAGGAAGTAAGATACTTTAAATCATCGTATGACAGAAATGTGAATAAAATCCATCGCAGATTGAGTTTAGGCCTGCAACTAGCAGCTATTTTGATTTACCTCATTTAATCTTCAATATTAAATGTCAGAATATTGAAAATGATGCCAATCAGCATGTTGACAGGTTGGACCATCCCATTCTATCTCAACGAAAGCAGAGGACATTGTCTGCTATTACAATTTGAGGAAAAGGGGCAAATCAAAATGAAGAAAAAGAAACTAATTCTTTTTCACATTCCTTTTGAACCTGAATACAATGTTTGTTCAATTATAAATGTATTATCACTCATTATTAATATATTTGTGTCTGTGTCAGCAATAAACTGTCAGCCTACATATAAACAGTGAGGAAAACCCTCTCACTCACTTGCTCACTCATTTGTGACTGCTTATCCGTAAGGGTCATGAGGGGGGAGATGGAGTGAGGAAAATAATGTAGTCCAAGAAAAAAAAAAGGGCCATGATTTCCTCAAACTGTGGAGAGTCACATCTTCTATGTTATTTAGTTTAGTAATGTGAAGACTGGAGGAATGAAAAAAGATCTTACTTATTTGACAACAAGAACATGTGAGGGGTTATCTTTAGTCCACTGGGCTCGCTGATGCCAACACACTCTGCGAGTGTATATATGTGTGTCTAAGTGTCCCTGACATACCATTAATACCACAATGCATCTGGTATCTGTCTACCGAGTCTCTGTGCTTCACATCAGCTGTATTTTTAGCCTTCCTCTCCTGAGCAGATAATCACAAGAGGAGATTCTGTCGTGATTGCTGTTAACTCTACTTGTTTACTCTACTCTCTCTGTTTGGCAGTCAAAATGTGATATTCACTACAGTAAGAATGACTGAAGTATTTAGAAAGATTTAGAAAGCCAGTGTTGAAAGAAGTAAGAGGAATAAAACTATCTTATATATACTGGAATAGTATTAATAAAGAAAGCTTCATACAGGGATTATTTTACTACATCTACAAAATGGAAATGACAAATAAAATCTGCGGCAAAAGGGAGAGAATATTTCTACAAAATGCAACAGTGCCATAAAACTCATCAAAGTAATGAAGTTACCTTCCTGAAAAAAAGTGGACTTCAAATGAAATGTGTTCTTTGGGAAAAGGGAACCACCTGGTAGTGCTTTGGGGAAAAAGATTTGTATGATGGACGTGCACAATTTTAAGCTTTATGATTATGGGTATGTTAGCCCAAAGTCTTTTTTGGCTCTCTCTATCGTGGAATCTCTAAATGTCTTTTTTTTGGGGGGGGTGGAAAAATTAATATATGGTTTCAGTTAATAAGCTGCATGTTCCTAGTATTTGTAACTTGGCCAGCACTTAAAGGCCGCATCTGCAGTTAGTGTCGTCTGTGTGTAAATCCCATGGCAGCTGTCCCAGCATGCACCTGGCTCAGAGCCATTGACCTCTGACCACGATCTGACAGCTGAGGAGGGAGACGAGAGAAAGAGGGAACAAATGGGAATCAAAAAAAGCCTGCAAGGAAGAGAAGGGGACGAGATGTCTGTGTGCCTGCTGACACTGTGATAGTGCAGCAGGCTGAGTCCGTGGAAATACAAATAAACACAAAAAGACTGACAGTGAAAGCTCACAGACTGTGTTATCTTCACTACTCTGACACTTTATCTGAGATACGCTGATTTTTGGTTTCTTTTCTGGATGAATGAGGGACAGTACAGGCAGAGCTCAGAGTTAGAGACATTTCCCAGACTGGTTGTTACGGCCGCTGCTCAATGACTAAACCTACAGATGGTGTAGTCGCAGTCACAACCTTGGAGAATTTGTTGCCACACTGTTCCTCAATCAATCAATCAAATATGACACCGTTGTAGTTGCAGTTAGTCTAATCACTTTCCTTATTCAGTAGTCACACAACATGTACACAGGCTCTTAAAGACATTTGCTGCCTGCAGTCTTTTACAAACCGTCTTGAGCTGTGTTTCATTTAGAAAAAGTGGTACAAAAATAAAGTTTCCTTTGTGTAAGTAAGGGGAATTTGATCTTTCCTGTGGCCCGGATAGTTTACAGCTTGGGACAACATTTATTTAGTAAATGTTGTTGATAAAACTTGACCCGCAATCTGTTCCCTCAACATCCTGAACTTCTTCATCTGTGTTTACCAGCATGTCCATCACTCCAATTCTTTACACTCCTGAAGTTCAACAGCTGATAGAGCGTTATATGACACATTATGAGATAACAGAGGAGAGAGTTGTAATTCTAACAGAGCCTTGTAAATCCCCAAACTGGCTGACAAACTTGTGGCATTTTGCTTTGCTTACCCAAACATGTAAACATGGAACTTGAACGAGGATCCCTTATGCATATGAGAGTGTTCCTGGAACGGTTAAAAAAACAAACGTATATTTTATTAGGCAATTTATAGTGTATCCTCTTCATGTTGAAGTGGCAGCTACAGCTCTCAGTTAATTAGCAGGCTAAAAACAGGCTAAAAATATAACATTGTACAAAATCATAAAATAGATAAAATCGTCAATACAAGTAAATACAATATGACAAAACATACTGATGCAAAGTAGAACTTTTTCAACAAGGGGTGATAAATGGACAAATAAACTTTTTTCTTTCACTGGTGGTAAGAAAACCGACACCAAACATGAAAATGGTGGAAATAATTTTATTGTAGAGTCCTTAGATATTTGTAAGGCCACCACCTCTGTGCGATATTAGATTAATATCATAGGAATGTACTTTGTGTTATCGAGAAAAGCGACAAAACCATGTGCCCTATAAAACATAGTATTCTTAGAGGCGACCTTTAGGATGATATACTGTCTTGCCACTGAAGGAGCATTTACATTCATAAATACTTCATCTGTAGTGAGGAGCTGTCTGTAATCTTGATTGACTGTGTGTGTGTGTGCGTTCATGAGTGTGTAAAGATGGGGGGGTCCAGCAATGAGGTGACTGACAGTTACAGATAACCACAACTGGTGTCGCCTCTTGCTGCCTTTTGCTCTGACAATCATTTGATTTGATTGGTGGCTGAGTAGAACTTGCAGTGTGGTGGGCGGGTGGTCAGCTGGCATTAAAACATGCAGCAGTTGTTGGACAATGCGTCAGAGATCGAGGAATGCAGTAAAGGGGTAAGACAATGCTTTCAGATCTTAGCAGAGTAATTCACTTTCATTGTGGCTGCAGGTTGGTTACGGTTCAGATCTGTTCTGAAATACTTTCATCTTTATTTCTGTGCTTACTTGTCTTTATGTTGGTCCCTTAAAGGAGTTGAAATTTGTTTTGTTGAAATAATAATTACTCTATGACACTGTACGGACCTGATCTTTCGTCTAAATCAAGGATTCAAACCTTTGAAACCTAAACCCTTCTCATAGCTGCAATACGAGCTTTTTAAGAGGGTTCTTTTGTTCAGCTTTCTAAAATTGGAAAGTTATCTTGGAATAAACATGGATCAAGGGAACCGTTGGCATTTTAATCAATGCTCAATAAATTACTTTGTAATTTATGATTCCTTTGCTCTTAATTGACTAATTCCTTCATCTCTAGATTTTAGTGACACTATTTGTTGTAGAAGTTACAAAGTACATGGACATTTAAAGGCTGGGATTACTGAGTAGATGTGCTTTTTAAAGAGACACTATAGCTGTAAAACATTGTATAGCTGTATTGGAGTATTCTCAAAAGAAAAAGAATTCAATTAAAGCAGCAGAAACCTGACATATTCAGGTAAAGCAGCAAAAGCGTAAGTCAGCCTGCTGAAAATTTTATAAATGTGTTAAATGTTGAGAATGAGAAATGAGAGAAAACCCTGGTCACACTGTTTATCAAATCTTTAAAGGGTTTCCTTCAGATCATAAGAAAATATCAATCCAACTGACTGTGGTGAGGTCACCTGGTTTTCATGTGTAAAATCATTGCGGTGGCTCTCCACTGTAACATTGTGCATGCCATCACAATTTGTCTTAACAGGATGAAATGTAAATATTCAAATGTTTCATCATACTGTAAAATGAGAGGAGCTCTTACATCAGCACCAAGTGGTTAGTTTGTTTCTGGCTAATCTCCCGTCTGTCCATCTCTGTCACCTCTCTTCAGGGAGGCCCCACCCAGGAGGCGGGCCCTGGCAGCAGCGACCCTGCCCTGCCTCAGGTCTATGCCCCGCCTCCCTCTTACCCCCCGCCTGGTCAAGGTCCACCAACATCTGCAGGCAGACTGCCACCACCTCTTGACTTCAGTCCTGCGCATGCCACTTCAGAGTACCCTGAGCACGCCCAGCTCAGAGTGTACCAGGGCCCTCAGCACGAGGGGGCTGAGCCTCTGGCATCCAGCACTTCGGTAAGAACAGTCTGTGAACGTGTTAATGGAATTCACATCATGACAAGAACTCTGTGTCCCAATAAAATATGATCTTCAGGAAGTTAATATGACAACACATCATGCTGCGATAGGTAGTCCTTCCATATGTCCTGTCAGAAGAGGGTGGCCAGATAAAGTTTCCTTCTATATTTAGAGCGCCACCTCCAGTGTTATGGCCATGTATGGGAATGCCACTCACCCTAAGTAAAGCAAGGGGGGGGGGGGGGCAGCTGTGGGGGGATTTGTTCTTGAAAACAAATCCCAACTTTTCCTTTTCCCCTGTGTCTTATTAAGCAGGCAATAAAAATGATCACCTTTCAACATACTAGGTCTGAAAGTTTGTGTTGATAATTATGGTTGACAGTGAAATGATGTATGAGGTTGTGTTATGTTACGATTTTATGGTTCTTTCAGAAAATGTTTTTGATAAAGGATTTAAAAAGGACTTGCATAGAAAGATTTTGGCAATGGAGAAACAGCAGATACATTGACGATGCTTGTATTTGTTTATCACACTGAAATATTCTTATGAAGACATTTTATCTCCTCTTGTGTTAAAGAAATCTGACAATGCAGTATGACTGTTTCCACTGTAGGGATCAAACTAAGTCCATTTACATTGCATTGACATATCTTTGGTTTACACAACTCAATGTAGAAAGATGTTATCTGAGTAGGGTTGATCTTTTTTGCAGTTTAGGTCATGACCTACGTAAACAAATCTCTTTCTGGTATGAAAACAGCAGCTCTGCTAAAGTGGGAGGTTTGTAGTCTGATCTGTGTGGCAGGTCGACCCTGCATCGTGCTGCTGCAGTACATCTCTCTTCCTCCTCTCATAAATGGTGTTTTGTGGCCCCATCTATATATTTTATTACTAGAGCCCCTGACATACTTGGGTCCGTGCTGATTTTCGGGGAAAGTTGAGACGTCGCCACGGAGGGATGGGGTGAAAGGGGGAGGCTGACCAGATGACCCCCTTTCCCCCTCTGAAATATCGCTCAGGTCTAGAAACACAAATCTGCATCGTGACATGACACCACTGCCCAACCCAACCCTCTTTTCTTGTCCCCCCCTCCACTCCAGCCTGTGTCCATGTAGTGTGTATGTGGGTGGATGTGGCAGTCTGCTGTAATTATCCACAGCTGGCCAGTGTAGTGTATTACAGTGGCCTGTGTGCGTTTGTGTGTTTGTAAAACGCTCCCCCGTGTGAATATGTCTCTTTACCTCTTACTGTTCCCAAGTATTAATTATGCCCCTTGACAAATGACCTTTAACCTTTGGCAGAAAAGCAGCACCGTGACCCCAGACTGACCTTTGTGGAAAGTTCACTTTTGATCTCTGCCCTCTTTGACCCCCCCCCCCCACCCCTTTTCCTTTTCAAGCTTTTTGCACACCTTCTTTGCCTTGTTTATTTCCACATATCAGCACATTTCCCAGTAAAAACTGCTTTTTAAATATTTTTTTCTTGCTCCCTCTGTTTCTCTCATTGCTGAAGCTCACTGTATCCTTATTTATTTTATTTGCCTATCTGCAGACTTCTCACACTCACGTTCTTGTTTGGACTCATTCATTTGTCCTACAAGTATTTAACTTTGATTTTTGCAATGGTTGATGATGCTGGTTGACCAAGACATACATCCACATACCTGTACACACACACTAGCATCGTGGTGCATTGTGGGATAGTGAATGTTTTGGTGTTGGCACATTAGTCCTTGATTTTTTCTGCATGGGGCAGTTTTACGTATTTTCTAGGTTATTCCAACTGCATAGATTGTACAAGTGCTTAAGAATTTCAGCCTCTCTCACTTTTCAGGAGAACTCTAACTTTGTTTAACTCTCTTTGTCACAGCTGGAGTGAGCATATGTAGTTTTAATGTTCAATCTGTAACTTTATTGATGGCGTAGACTTTAGAAACTCTCCTGCAGGCATGTATTTAAAGACGCCTCACTAAAATGGAGCCCTTTACACGCCTCCTCACATTTGCCTGAGAGGGATCACTGGTTGCTGAATGCTCTTTGAACTTTGGTTTGGATCACTTGACTTCGTGAAAATGATCTGTGCCTAATGACATGTGATGCTTACACAACTGAATTTATAAACAAAAGGCAGAACTCTGAAAGAAGTTGCTAAATATGATTATTTTTCTCCTCCTTTCTTTCCTTGCTTTTCTACTGATGTCCTCTCTCTATTTTCTTCATATCTGTCTCATCCCATTCACAATCTCCCCATCTTTTGTTCTCCATCTTTCTGTTGTTGTTTGTTCTTTTCTGTCCTGTTCTTTCTTGTCTCTTTCTCTGTCCATGTGCTTGCATTCTCTCCACCTCCTTCTCTTGTTTCATACTTTGTCACTGTCAGGATGATGCTTTGGCCCCTGTGACCTCTGACCCCCAGTCTCTGAGTGTGTCTGTGCCATCAGGGGGTGGGACAGGAAATGGAAGTGAGGAGGAGGGGTCAGGTAAGGCCCAGCCAAAACGCCTCCACGTTTCCAACATCCCCTTTCGCTTCAGAGACCCAGACCTCCGCCAGATGTTTGGGGTAAGAGTTTCACCCGACATTTGAGCCGGAAATGAAGAGATGACGTAGATTTATCGCATGGATGCAGTTCATGTAAACACCAAACTGTCTTTTAGTCCCATTATGCTGACAAAAATCAATCTGACACTTACAGCAATTTGGAAAAATCCTTGATGTAGAAATTATCTTCAATGAGCGGGGGTCCAAGGTGAATAACATTACATCAGTGAAACAATATCAGATTGAAAACCAACATGAGAATGAACAACAAACAACTCCAACCTGCAGGGCTTTGGATTTGTCACCTTTGAGAGCGCAACTGAGGCTGACCGAGCACGAGAGAAGTTGAATGGGACAATTGTGGAAGGGAGAAAGATTGAGGTGAGAATTTACCACGACCTGCCAGGGTCCGCGTTAATATTCTGCATAATCATTGTTTCATAGATTTTTTTCTGTCTTTGTCTGCACAGGTTAATAATGCCACTGCGAGAGTAGTGACCAAGAAGCCCCAGACACCTCTGGTGAATGGCGAAATTTCATGTAAGGAA
Source organism: Echeneis naucrates (assembly GCF_900963305.1). Classification (NCBI taxonomy): domain Eukaryota; kingdom Metazoa; phylum Chordata; class Actinopteri; order Carangiformes; family Echeneidae; genus Echeneis; species Echeneis naucrates. The sequence continues at coordinate 15,679,015 of NC_042516.1, forward strand.
CACTCCATTCACAACAGCAGAGTTTCCCTTTGAACTGGAGAAATCTATGAACTTTTTTTTGTATATTTGCTTTTCTTGTTGAGTGTTTTTCATTTTTCTATGCAGCTTCAGGATGGAAGCTCAGTCCTGTCATGGGAGCGATGTACGCCCCTGAGCTCTACACAGGTGAGTGCATGTCTTCATATTAAATATTATTATTATTATTATGGCCTCATCAGGACCACACACGTCACACGTTCCTGTTTGAACGCTGTTTTTCCATAGTGGCCAGTTTCCCGTACCCTGTAGCGACTCCCACTTTGGCCTACCGGGGCTCTGCTTTGCGCGGCCGAGGCCGGGCTGTCTACAACACGATTCGCTCTGCTGCAGCCACGCCTGCTGCTGTGCCCACCTACCCCGGGTGAGAGGCTGCAGCCATGGGTTTGTGCCTGCTCAGCGTTTACGTAATTCACTGCAAAACATCTGAATATTGTTTTTACCACATTTTCTTCAGGGTTGTGTATCAGGATGGTCTGTATGGAGCAGAGGTCTATGTAAGTATCTGCTCTAATTTCCCTGTGCCCTTTGATACCTCCTGTTGTTGAGTTCATCTGACTTCATTTTATTTATGCAGGGGGGATACCCAGCAGCTTACAGAGTGGCTCAATCAGCATCTGCTGCCACAGCAACCTACAGTGATGGGTAGGTGGCTGTTAATAATTAATAATCTGATTTCAGAAGACATTTTGCATTGTCTTCTGCAGCTTCACCAATAACATTTCTGAGATAAATGAATACATTTATCATGCCAAAAGAGGCCAAAGGCCTTACACACCATACAGCACTGATTGGTTTAACTTACTAATACATTGCATGCATTTTTTTTATTCATGCTCATGGTTATGTTTTGATTAAACAGTTAAAAGCAGCATATAATTATCTCAGGTATTTTTGTCATCTGGGAAACTTCCACAAGTGAATTAGAGCGCAATTACAATGTAGAAGTAAAAATTAGGGTCTTCCTAAAATGCACCTACTTTGGACCCATGTTCTTGTGCGTGACTTTCTTCTATACGACGGAAACTTTTACTGTTCCAAACGCTGCTTGTTGTATAATACTGTCTGCTGTTGCCTTAGAGATGGTGCTGGCATGTGTATGAAGCCTTTTCACTTACACACATCAGCACATTTTAAGACACATGCCAACATCATTAAACCAAGTTGAGTGCACAGTCACAGCTTCAGACCAGGACCGACAGAGGGCAGTCAAAGTTTATCAGACCAGGCTACAATACAGCCTCAAAATATGTGCAATGCTTGAATTTCTTCCCGTATTGTGTAATATGTGATAAAATGTAGCTTCTATTAAAGAAAGACACACTTATGTCTCAGGGAATTTGGTATGATCTAATTGTGACTATTAGCAAGCAAGATTGTGAAAATGAAATCTAACTAGTTTGTGTTTTTAAGTGTAGAGAAGATTTTGGCTTTGTATCTGTTTTCTGTTTCACCGGTTGAACTTGGACCGATGAGGCCACCTTGTCTGTTGCCTTGGTGTTATCTGACATGCTGTGTGACATCCACATCTGCTTCTGATTTTTTTTTTTTTTTTTTTTGGTCCAGATATGGGCGAGTTTACGCCACAGCTGCAGACCCCTATCACCACTCGGTCGGACCAACAACGACATATGGAGTTGGTACAATGGTGAGTTGAGTGAACACACACGGCCACTGCTGATAGCCGTGCTGTTACATGTGCACTGACACCTGCTGTCCTGCGTCTGTCACCAGGCCAGTTTGTACAGAGGCGGATACAACCGCTTCACCCCATACTGAGGCAACCAGAGAGGGGTGGAGGGAAAGTTGTCTCTCTTGAACTGTGGGACTGGCTGATCCACAGACACTGCAGGACAGCCTATGAGATCCCTAAAGTCTGGAAATAATTTTATCTCCTGTCTCCATCTGACCTCTCCCCTGAGAGACTAAACAGACTGAAGCTGTAAATACTGTAGGACCCATTTGCTGTCCATTGTACTGAAGAAAATGTTGTAATATATTCAGACAGTTGCTTAAAGCCTTTAATGGATTGAATGGCTTTCTGGATTTGGTTAACAGTACAGAATGGGCTGCTGGTGAATAATACTGTGAGACAGATTTTCTTGTGATTTTTCAAGTTTTCACGGGTCAAATTGTACAAAAGAAAACCATGTTTTGTACAATCTTTAATGACTTATTTTCATCAACAGATATTTACTAAATCTGTGTTTAAGTGCGTTTATGTGTGTGTGTGTGTGTGTGTGTGTGTGTGTGTGTGTGTGTGTGTGTGTGTGTGTGTATGCATGTGAGGTCATGCATCAGTAATGTACGCAGAGACAGCTGTGACACTGGTATCTTCATCAGTTTTACAAAGACAGGACTCATTTTTGTCTGGATGTAGTTGGAATTTCATTGGTTTTTTTGTTTGTTTGTTTTTGCCTGTTCTGACAATCTACCTCTCATACATTTTTAACTTTTCATACAGCTTCCATTATTGATCCTGTTCCACATCTGTTTCTTTAATCCTGCTGACTCTCTTCCTGTCCACGGATCAAAACTAACACTACCTAGTTACTGTTTGTGTATCTCACTACCTGATGTGTCTGATCGTGTTTCATGTCAAAGAGTTCTTGTTCTTGTTCTCATGCAGGAGTTTGAGTTCACTGGGCAGCTTTGATCCCAGTTTCACTCATATAGCTAAGGATGGCATTACTACACAAACTGAGGATTATTGACCTTGCTCAGTAAAATTTAAATTATTCTGCTGTCAGTGCAACGCGATGACTCACTGTGCAGAAAGATTCTATTTGCTTCTATTGCTGCTTTCCTTCACCGTTTCCCTGTATTCTGCCTCTGTGTCCTCAGTTAGAACGACTTCCTTACACATGTTCATCATTTCTTGTTGGCCTTGTCGTTGTTTCTGCCACACTCCTTTGCTGCAGAGCTTCACATTCACCTCTGAATAAAAACTGTTTTCTATCTCTTCTTTTCTTCTGTCCTGTTATTGGTTCTTCTAATTTTATAATATATACTGGGTTGGCTTTTTGTTGCTGTTGTTGTGTTTTTTCATTTCTCATCATCCAGTGTGGGAAAAGGGTTTTACTGAGGTTAGTTTTTATTGAGGATATAAAAACAGTCCTATCTCATCACATTGATCTTGTCAGGCTGTGTAAACAAACTTTCCTTCTGGTTCTTTCTTCTCTTGTTTGCGGCTGTAGCTTCATGTAGAAAGCCTCATTGCCTCATTTCCTTCTTTTTTTCATCCCTCTCTGTAGAAAACATACAGATGGGACCTCAGTCTTTCTTCTTCTGTGCATTCACTTTATGAACTTTTAGTGTAATTTACTTGCTTTCTTAATCTGCTCTTTCTTAGTATTTGTAGTGGCACCGATAGAATGTAGGTTATAATCCTTTTAACTTTCCTGTCTAACTTACTCTAACATTTGCTTCAGCTTTGTTTTTCTGTGTGACGTATAATCTCTCATTTCCTTCCTTCTATATATTAAGTAGCTTTATTTTGTCATTGTATCAGCTTGTACTCTTTGTGTATAAGACAAAGCTACTTTAAGCTTCTCCTGCTGTTTCCTTCACTTTACTTTTTTTAGTTAGATTGCATGAGGTCGGTCCTATTCTTCCTTTAGATGGCATTTCTTCTGTAGTCTTTGGTTTCTGCTGTATTTCCTATCTTTTCTCTCTGAATTTACAACTTTTCCAACTACTCCATTCAATGACAGCATCTTTAACTCAAAAGTAGTTGAAACAAAGGGAATGTCTCTATTGTGACAGGAAACCAAGCTGATGTTTAATTTAGTTATGGTGTCACAGGTGTCTCTCACTCCATGTTTAACATTTGACAATAAACTGTCATTGTAAACCTAGACTTCTGGTCTGTGGCCTACTTTTCAACTGTGGCAACAAATGCCAAACGCACCATTTAAAACCAAACACACATTGTGCCCTTTATACTTTTTTATTAGATTTTTTTCAAAAGGTAATATGCACATGATATTTACAAAATGGCAGTTTATCATATCAGATCTGTCGAGGCATGGGGAAATGAAGGACAGAAGGCATTGCAGATAATCCTTCAGCTTCAGTTGTTAGTCAGCTGCAACATAAACTATTAAAGCATTGCAGACGCAATCAAATACTTACTATTGAGAGTGACTAGTTGCACACAGCAAATGGTCACAAACATACTCAACATTAAAGGAAAAGAGAAGAATGGAAAGAGAAACTGGTTAGTGTCGTACCAGAGAGCAGGGAAGAAGAGGGTGGCATGCATGGAGTGGGATCAGAGAATGTGAGGAAAAAAAGAAAATAATGAGATCAAAGGGAGACGGTGGGAAACGATGGAAGTTCTTCTACAGTCAGTTATCAAGGAGGGACTTACAAAGACTGATGGAGATCTACAGCAACATGGGAGCAAACAATACTGGAAATATGGCTCAGGCAGTGGAGGAGAGAGGGGAAAATAAATCACATCAGAAATGAACATGTGAATTGTTAGTTATCTCAGGTGATATTTGTGGGGGGAAGGAGAAAAAAAAAGAAAGAGGGGAAAAAAAACAAACAAAACAAAAACAAAGAAACATCCTGGTCTGTCAAATCAAGACCTATGTAAGCACTGTAGTCCTGTGCAGAAAGTTCACATTTACACAAGCCTGAGGCAACAACCTATCATCATAGTCAGCAAGTTCATCGCATGTGAAGAAACCAATTCTTAGCATCGGAGCACACACTGGTCACGTCAGATAAGAAACTTCACCTTTATACTGAGAAAAACCTTTTAAAAATGTAAGTGAATTTCAGCATGTTTTGCATGTCCAGAAACATTTTACATGGGCTGTAAAAGCTCTCGCCACTATTTCCTGATATCCAACGGAACCAGGCAGGTCTGTCTTACTCAGTAAACACAAGTCAAAATAAATTGTATGAAAGAAAGGGGGAAAAAAAAAATCCTAAATTGACATTTCACCAGCAGACTGACTCAAAAAAGTGCAAATGCATCTGGACAAGCAGAACAAAACACCACACTACAAGTTCATCCTCCGACACCGTTATAACTAAACAAGTGTAGTTGCAGACACACATATTTAAATATTTGGGTTAGCAAATCATATCAGGAGCAACATTTTCCACACTTCATAATGTGAGGCACCCATGTATTTTATCAGCTGTATGGCTTCAACTTGCGTGGGTCAACCAAGACTTGGATTGCTCACAATTCACTCTCCGGCTGACGTCTGGAGAAGGTTCGCCCACTTTTCATCGCTCCGTGTGCTCCTGCAATGCAGCAGTGCTATGAGCTGAAGAATGAGAGGTCTGGTGGTGTGTGAGAGAAAGATTTAGGGGATGAGGGGAGGGAAGAGCAAAGAGGACAGGGGGTCAGGTAGATGAAGGGAGAAGAAAGAAGACATTTCGAGATCATTACAAAATATTTGCTGAAATTGTGTTTAGCAGCTTAACAGTTAGGCCCCAAAAAACAAAAAAAAAAAACAAACAAAAAACATTATGCTCGAAGTTCAAATTTTTCAGCTTGATGGAGTTTTTTTTGTTTCTGTTGCCAAACAGGAAAGTGACAAAATGTCGTGTTTTGGGTTTTTTGACTGAAGAAACGCACAAAACCGAATGTTTCACAGCAATGGGATTCAAGAATGACATCTTGGCAAAATTTAGTAAGAGGTTCTTGGTGTGTTTACAGGGGGGAAAAAAAAAAATTATATCAACTCTTACTCCTACGAACTCCTGCACTTTATGCTAGGACGATGAAAACTGTTCACATAATTCAACCCAGACCTGCCTTCATTTAAATTTACACATACAAATAGTTTTGTTTATGAAAACCTGGGGGGGGGGGGCACGGTGTCACACTTATCCATGTGTGAAAATAGAAAAAAACCTATGCACTAAAGAAAGAAATCACATCAATATCATATCAACAGTATTTACAAAAATAAACTATTTAGACAAGTAAACAGATTGTACAGGAAGCCAGCATACTTTTGTGCTCTGGTCAGTTACACCAAAGTCATAAATACTCAGCGATAATACTGTTAAAATGGGTGGGGGGGAATCCAAATTATGTGAAACAATGTTGTTCTGCCTTTTAAGTTTCAGCAACATCTATCAGTATGGGAACCCAAATCATAGGACATGGAAGGTAACACAGAAAGCTGGTTATGGTTCAATTTTCCTAACCATCTAATCATTACTAATTGTTTAAATCATCACCTACAACAGTACACACCACCACCATTATCATTGTAAAATGGGCCAAATCACATCAGAGCTAAATACAAGTCTACTGCCACTGATACCCTGATCTGTAACCCAGACTGAGACTACAATAACAGATTTCATTAGTTTACTGTAAAAATATACATAAACCAAAAGGCTTTACTCAGCTTGCATCTGCCACTTTATTAAATTACTATCTACATCCATTTAAAACTTATCTCCTGATTTAAATACTTTTTCAAGATGCTCAAACAGCAAACATCTAAGCAGTAAAATTTCTGGGATCTGACTGACTTCTGGCATTTGGTCAAATTTATTCTAATAAATTTGTCTGATGTCCCTATAAATCTTCATGAAACTGGCTGCAGCTTCATATTGTCTTTCTTTTTGAGAGAAAGGCCAATACTGCTGTCCATAAATGCAGGACAAAATATATTACACAGAATTGTGAAGCAACATGTTTTGTCGTCATCCAACTCGTTCCAGACAAGTCCCTTTCTCTTACCAGGCTTGCAAACACCAAAGCCAGATGCAGCATACAAACCACTCATTTGCAAGTAAGCAGCATGTTTTCCTCACGGCTTAGGCACGATGCACCTTCAGGGACCTTCAGCCGAGCTTGTAGATTCCAGCTCAGGTGCCCATTTCTTTTGTACAGCACTTCGATGCGGTCGCTGTTACTGCACTTTGACCACAGTACGCTGGATTCTAGCTGCTGGCAGGAACTTCTACCTGAGCATGGAGATTTCCTCTTGGTCTGTGGCTGCTTTGACTCTGGGGATGGAGCCCAGCTTCCAGGACGTGGAGGAACGAGGACAACCTTGATGAAACACTTGCCTGTATCCTTTATCATAGACAAGTCAATGGTCATGAGATTGAGACTTCCTTCCACTGATGGCCAAGCATTTCATAACGGAGACCAAGAGATGAATAATGCGTAATCAAATCAGGAGTAAGACTTTAGATTTTGGTCCATATGGTTGAGAACAAACGACAGGATTAACAGCCAGCTGCGGATACATTGAGGTAACAGGATGCAGGGCAGGATATACAAACCACCATCTCTTCTTTCAGGCAAACCGCTGGCATCTCCTCACTGTGACGTCTTAAAAGTCTTTAATGAGGAAAATGTAAAGTTGACCTGTTTCCGTGGTCTTGATTTGACAGTAGAGAGCTGGAGAAGTGAATTGTAGAAGAGCCGTTTGTGCTTCCCTTATGTTTGACATGGCTTGAAACTTCTTTTCTTGGAGCTGTTGACTTGAGGAAGGAAAAAACATAACAGAACACTGTTAGCTTTGACATCTGATGGTGGTAAAGGAACAGGAACCAAGAGAGGAAGCACCCCCCTGATCTGGATCTGGTTGGCCTCTAAACACTGAGACTATATTGTAATCCCAAATGTAATCTGTCTGATGACTTTTCTGGCATCCTTTATAATTAGATCATTTCAGCAGTGGGCTAGCTTATAATAATCTTGTCTTGTGACAGTGTGCAGATATTCTTGCTCACGTTTAGAAACTTATCTGAGTGTCAGATAAATACATCTGCATTCTGAAAAATAGGTCTTGTAGCAGTGTGTTGCCACGTCTCTCTGGGTGTGACGTCAAGATTAGTCAGCCACTACTCTGCCTGATGTGTCTGAAGTGCAGTGCATTGATTTAACTTAACGGTCAATAAAGGTCCCGTACTGTCTCCCTTTGTTGTGCTACTACCCCCGTCCCCTCCCTCAGGAGGCAGCCAAAGAGGCTGTGCTTGTTTTGCAGTCTATCTTTTGGGGGTCAGATGGAGTGAATGTTACACCTAACCCAGTCAGAAATGTCATACAGGAGTCTAAACAAGGGAAGCCCAAAGTGGACTGCACATACTGCAACGGCAAGTCGGGCCTGAACCTGCAGACAGAGGAAACAAATATGGGTCAGTTAGTTATGAGGACCTATAATTTGCAAATACATCTCTCTTGGATGTGACTTACGTTTTAACTATGGCCCGAAGTGCAATCTTTCTTTCCCTCTCTACGAATTTATCAATGAGGTAAGAAGCCATGCGTGGTGCTTCTAAGTAGAGCTTAAAGAAACGGCGATAGTTCCCCAAAGCCCAGGCAGCACGCAGTGCAAGAGCATGAGACACACACTCATCTGCCCGCAGTGCTGGGGTCAAGTACACCAACTCAGTTGTCAGATCTGATGGGAGAACATGAAGAATAATAGAGGAATATGGAGGAAAACTGTAGAAAGACTGAGAACACATGATGTGTGATAATGATTTAGGAAAAAAAACAATGTGGGCATACCTCCAGAGTTTTTAGTGAAGATGTAATACAGCAGTCTATATGCTGTAAACTCTCCAATGTTCTCTGAGGGATTGTCCTTATACAGAGCCTTTAGCTGGGTCTGGCACTGGTTAAACTCTTCATGGTCCCCCTATAGAAAACCTCAATTAAATAGCAAATCTACTGTTGTCAACTTTGGCAAATACAACTCTAAATCGAGGAAAACAGACTTACCTTTTCGAGAGCAATGCGTGCATGGCACTCATACACTTCCACTGTGAATTCTGTTCGGACGCCTTGGACCTGGATGATAACAGTTATTTTTTTAACCATATGGAACTTAACATTGCAGACAGACCAAGTAAGGCGGAAAAACAAAACTTATGAGGAGATAACCAACCGTGAGGTCTTGCCGTATCGACTTCATCTGTTCACAGGCATAGACATAGTCCTGGTTGGTTTTCCAATGAGCTTTCACAGCCTGCAGGGACTTTCTAAGCACCTACGTGGAGTTTAAAAAAAAAAAACAAAAAAAAAAACAAGGGACACAGGAGAGTATAACATGTATGAATAGTACAGAGGTTTCATCTCCTTTCTCCATCCCTCATTCATAACATTTTTTCTGCATACATAGTGAAAAAGTAAGATTATATTAACAAGGCTGACAGAAGAGAAATGCTTACATGCACAGGGCGCACAGTGGAGGGATCAGGAGCACAGGTTAGCCTCAGGTAGGGTTTGGTGATATCCTGACATGTTCCCACAATTGGGCAGTCCTCCCAGCTCAGACCCTCCTGTGTTCCATCAGGCAGGTCCAGGGCATTAATGGAGAGAACGAGGGGTTCTGAACGCAGCTGCTTGTGGAAGCGAGCGGCTCTGCTCTGCTTTTTGGCTTCTCTGTTGGGGTCATGGAAATCCAGACCAGCATTTCCACCTTTCCTCTTCTTTCCAATGCTAGATTCTTCCATATTTCTGGTAGAAAAATGAAAGGTTTTTCACAAGTTGCCACTATGGTACAGGAAAATGAAGTCTAGATCAGACTTCCTCAGTGAAGGTGATCAGTGAGAAAAATGGGCAGCTGATTCAATGTTTCAACAAGATGTTTGTAAGAGCAAATTTAATAGTTTACCGTCTTCCTCTGTTGGCTTTTCCTCCTCTTCCTCGTCCTCTCTCTCCAGCACCACGTCCTCTATCCCTGTCATTACCACGACCCCGTCCTCCTTTCTGACTTCGTCTTGACAGCTGAGGACGGAGGTCACTGGAAATGCTGCTGTCTGACTGTGAGCCGGAATCACTGGAAACGTAAGTACACCACTTTTAGAGATGAATTACACTGGGTGCCTGCAGTCGCAGTCTCTCACATACACCCCCCCAAAAAAACAAGGCAAATATATGTATAATATACATTATTACCTTCGTCTATGCCTTTGGCTGCTGCGGTCCCTGTGTCGTCCATGGGAGGGAGATGGGGAGCGAGAGGAGGAACGAGATGAGCTAGAGGAAGGACTCCTTTGAGAAAATATATTTCTGTAGTGGCCCAGTCTGTGTCCACCACCCCTGCCTCGTGCAGCTGCAGCCACTGTGCTTCCACCACGGCTAATTGAGTTATCTGATGTCCTCTGGAGTGGGACAGCTTCCCAACGAGACTGCTTGACCTTCAGTCTAGAAAACATAAAAGCAAAAAAAAAATAAAATAAAATAAAAATCTGTAAAGTTTGTTGCAGTTTGAACTTCTTGTAAAGACTAAGATGAAGCGGGAACAGGAAATAAAATGTGCTTATCGACCAAAGGTTGAAATTTTTGACAAAAATTAAGAACAAAAAAAGATTATTAACATTAACACTGCAGTTAACAAGGAAACCACAACTTCACTCACTCTGGCAGGGGCTCCCGAGTCCAGTCAATAGTGTAAGCAGAGCCATCCTTTAGTCGATCCTGCAAGACTTCTTTCAAGACCTTCTCTGTGCGATCTTTGTCTTCCTCTGTCTCACAGGCTGTAAAACAGCGCTGCACATATTCCTTCATGGCTTGGGGCCAGTCCTGGGGACTACAGTGAAAGCATTCAAAGTTAACACATTATTCATAATTAAGAAAAACAGAAACAGCGGACACAGACTTATTCTCACCGTGTCTGAGCACCTCCAGGTGCAGCGCTGGCAGTAGCAGGAGAGGAAGGTGCAGGATTCAATCCTGAGGGCTGCTCCCCTGATGGGAAAGCCTGATTGGAAATTGGAGAACACTGAACCTGATAGGGCCTCTTAGGAATATTGAACTTCACAGATGCAGTCCCGGGTGCCTCTGTGGTAACAAAAAATTTTAAAGGAAAACAATTAAGAAATAAAACATTACAGACATTTTCTATCCCATAAACAATTTCTCTCTCTTAAACCTGCAGTGGCATTATTGTTCTAATTGTTGGTCTATCAACAACTCTGAACTAGGATGCAAGAACTGCACTCAACTCACTTAGTTCAGTACAGTCGTAGACATAATGTATGGACAGCATCATAAAAGTCAGACCTCTCTGTAGTTACTCTATTAAAAAATATCACGTCACCTACATTGCTATTAAGCGTGTCTTACGTTTCATGCGGTGCCACAGTTGTTGTCCTTGTTTTTGGTTTTTGTTTTTGTTGGCCTCTCCTCTGCCTAACCCTTGTACATACTGGTTTTGCTGTTGGGAGGTATTCTGAGAGGGCTGGTAGGTATTCTGGGACTGGAAGCTCTGTCCATAATTGGGTCTTCCCTGGGAATGACTGTAGACTTGCATTTGGTTGGGGTCACCAGGCGGGTATGGCATGGAGCTGCTGGCACTGTAAGCATTTTGTGACGGAGGAGGGGGATACTGGGAGTTGGGCTGGGGAGGAATCGGTGGGGGTGGAGGAGGAGGGGGTTTCTCAGAGGTGGTAGGGCTTTGGGGGGGCTGGGGAGTAGCAGGGGGAGGAGGTTGTGGTTGAGAAGGGTAGCTGGGGGACTGGTCTTCCATTCCAGGCACCGGAGGGGGCTATAACAAGATAAAAGGAAAAAAATACTGGTTTCACTATATAACAAATTGTTACAAGAAAAAAGAACAGAAGCTACTGAAGCTGCTGGAATAAAGTAACTTTATATTACACTAATCACGTCATGCTTTATAGGTATATAAAGGTATATAAAATAGGTATACCTGCACAAGCAGTAACATAGAATCACAGACTGACTTACAGCTTTGATGTAATTGAAGGGTGGATGAATGAATAAAATGGCTATTTTCAGAAAAACCTTAGGTCTGTACCTGGCCATTGGAGGATGGAGTCCCTGAGTAAGGCCCTGGGGGTACACCATACTGATTTGTTGGATATGCAGCACCATACTGGAAATTCTGTTGGGGAGAAAAAAAAACAAACAAACAAAAAAAAAAAAAAAACAAACAAACAAACAACTTGTCAATTCCAAATTGCTTGTATCCAAGTGTACCTATAGAACAATGCATCAGTCCCTCAGCACTAGATGTTATTTTGCTAGACATAGCAAAAGAAGCTATATGCAGTGCAAGACCGGTACTAAACAGACACTAAAAGTTAATAAGTTAATAAGGTAGGTAAGACGTTGATAAGAACAGATTATATCAATACTTACTGGACCCATAGGGTAGTAATAATTATAGGGGTATGTGTATCCAGGATAGTGCTGCTGTGTTTGTTGGTACCATGGATAGTACTGCTGCTGTTGTTGCTGCTGCATGGCAGCAGAGTCAGTCACTGCTGGAGGAAACTGACCAGCCTGAAATGACACACGCACACAACTTTCATATAATCATGACGAACAAGATAAAATTCTACAAGCAGGGATATTCATTTCAGTAAGAACACATGAAAATATGAGTTTGTGAAACTAACAATAGACCAGTGCTTTATAACATACTAAATGCATTATAATGTCTACTCTTTTCTCCAACTTAAAAATTCATATACAATTGTATAATTGACCGGAAAAATGGGCAGTCCACTAATACTTAAGTATTATCAAAAAGCAACGTGCCCTTTGCTTCTTCTGTTTTTGTGAATGTTAACTGTGAGTTAAGGTGCACTCTTAATTATGTGACTAGCATGTTAGAGTACAGTCTGTCTCAGTCTATGTCTCTGCTCACAGAGATGACTGTGAGGCCTAATGTAATGAAAAAACACATATTGCAATTAAGCTGACAATCTTCAAAAGTGGTCGGTCAAATATGTTTGATATTTTATTTTCCCATTTCTCTCGTGCTGTGATCAACATCGCCTAAAATGTCAATACCATGTTTAAGAAACAGACCTCTGCTGTGGTCCGAGCAGCTGCTGCAGTCTTAGCAGAGCTTTGACTCTTGTTAATTGATGCTAGAGCTTGTCTTGCTTTCTCCCATTCTGGGTTTTCATGAACCTGGCCATCTCCAGCAGCACCATAGGACCTGTCATCGACAGACAACAATAAGGGGCTTTTCAGCATTCAAGACATGGTTAATAGTTTATTGGCAACCTACCTAACCGTTTAATCAGGGAGGTTTCAGTATTTCCTCTATAATGATAAGAAATGTTGACAACTGCATAGTTACTCTGAAGACTTCAGTCTATAATGTTGTTGAACTGCTTTACGTGTTATTAAATGTTGTCCTGTTATGTTATGAGGGCAGGTCTTTAAATAATGCGGTACAGATTACCTTTACAACAGACTAACGGTACAATATAAAACTGCTAAGTTGCTAAATTAACGTTTGTCAACAGTGTCACACACTGTATGGTTAAACGTTTACTGTGAGTTTATCTTGCACAGAAAAACAATTGTTTGGTAGAAATAAAACTAGAATAAATGTCAAAGCAACGCTGTAGACGCGACGTTTGCTAATTATGGTAGGCTAAACAGGTTTACGTTGGAGACCATATGAACTTAAAAGTTAACTATTCCCGTCATCTTTCGTGTTTGATAACTAATTAGTATAGATCCGTACTATTTATGACGAAATGTACCAAACAAGAGGATGGCTCTGTTACGTTAACAACGTGTTTGCTTTCTCTTTAGCCGATCAACGGCCTCTGGGAAGCTAATCAAGCGAACATTTGACAACACCCAGAGCTGGGTCGGTTATCATTTACTCAAGATCTCAGCTCGTAGCCATTTCAACTACAACATAGTCGCGACTTCTAAGACGTTAATTTAAATCCGCGTTAGTCCGTGAGGATAGCGTTGACCAGAAAATGCGACCTACCAGTTACTTGCTGGAGTTGCTTGTGTCGTGTTGGCCGCCATTTCACCACAGACTTGACCTAGTGTCTGGCAGCTAATGCTAAGGCTGTGCTGGCTAGCGAGGTATGAGGCTAACGCCGTTAGCTCCCCGTGCTACAGCCAAAGGTAAACAAGATGAAGTCCTACACGGTGTCAACCGTCTACTTACAATAAAACAGTCAGACGGCCTTGAATAACATCACCTATCCTAACAAAAAAAACAGCAATGCAGTTCAACTAATTGTACAAACTAAAAATAAGGTGAACATTGGCATTTTTTGCTTCCTTCTTCTTTAACGATACACTCCTTCTGCAGACTGCAGATACAAAATGGCTGATGAGTTAAACAGGCCAAGTCAAGTGACGTCCTGCATTACGTGATTAATGCCCGAAGTGCGTCCTCACAGGCAGGACTCAGGCCCCGCCTCTGGTACCGCCCCCTACAGGCTCCACCAATCAAATGTCAGATTTCGGGCTGAACTCGACTGGCGTTCAGCTAATAGGATGTATGTTGCTTTGCAGTTCCTGTAAGGCCTGGTGCAGGGCAACAACACCAATCTCAATAAACAGCTCGTTTGAGAGAAGGAAAAGAAACTTCTATACTACAGGATAATTATCAACATATATATATGTAAAAAAACACCACCCCATTCTGTTCACATGTTATTGGAGAGGTTGGTTTCCTATTTCACCTTACACTACAATATCTGTTTTTCATTTACCTCCAATAATCACATATGTTAACCATAATCCGTTATTAGGGAGCCCACATACATTCCCCTCTTCCTGTGAAACACTCACAGCTGCAGGATGTGTATTTGTGTCACCGTGTGTGTGCGTGTCTGTGTAAGTGTGTTACAGAGAAGGAAGTCCTTTCATTCTTTTCTTCCCACATTTGTACCCCCAAAATTATTGGAGGTCTCTTCTGAGTGACTCTTTGTGGAGCACAAACACTATTTGAACTGCTATATGGTTCATGATTGGTAACTATTTTTCTAGAAAGCAATGAAAAGCAGAGTTCACGCTGCCTTTTAAAATGTTTTTTCCTCTGTGTTGGCATACATTCTGATACCAAACCAAACTAAACACTCGGACATTAATCTCTTTGTCTTACTATTTCTGGGTGGTCGTGTTAAGTAAATTTCTTCTTAATAGACTATGAACATTTTCTCGGATACGCATCAATCTGTTTTGACTTAGCACACAGATTTTCATGTACTCCATGTCACTTTGAGTTTTGTCATTTGACTTTAGGTTTTCAGTACACTTTCCAGCATAGCTATCTGTACCTACACAGTCGGAGATCTGATCTATCACAGCTGTCAGCTCATAGCCTCTAGTTTTGATTTAAAAGAAATAAATCTGTCTCATTCTTCCCCAAAAGTTACTTTTCTTTAGTTTAAACCTCAAGTGGGTCCATAAGTTTTAGTGTCAGCAGCTGCTGAAAACAAGTTTGTTTTTCTTCTCCACAACCACAACCACACAACCAACTTAAATTTTATTTTCAATTGCCTTATCTAATTATCTAATTTATATTCCACATTGTGTTTTAACCAAATTCTCACTTTATTTTTCAAACCCGGACAAGGTAATGCTTGGGCTTAATTCAAAATTTGCACTTACCTTGCTGCCGTGTTGTTGAAATCCTGTTCATGACGCCACATTGTTGGGAAATTTCATAATATAAATGATGGAGAAAAAGCAGCAGAATGAAGGGCAGACAGACAGGTGGACAGACAAACTTTATTGATCCCTTTGGGTAGTTCCCTCTTGGAATTTAAAATACCAGCAGCAGGAAGAAAATCACACACACACACAATCCAAAATAAGGATGATTTATGATGAGGATGGTTTTTGAAGAGTGATTCATCAAGGAGAATGGAGTATTCATCAATTCAGTGATCATGATCTTGCACAATATCCTCTTAACTCTGTCCAAGCAACCCTGAGGATGATGTTATTTACTAAAAAGGGACAACTATAGATAATTGATCTTCCAGGATTGGTCACATACCCAGAGAAGAGGTGGGAAGGAATGTGTGACCACCAATTGGTTCTTTAACCATAATCAGGAAAACATGATTATCTCCACCTTTTGAGAACACAGAGCCACATGATACAGACCAACCAAGGTCTGTGTGTATCAACCCTAGCTTCAGCAATAATGGCAGAAAACTGCAGTTATGTCTGGAGGAGCTGCCTGAGTGTTTCAAAGCCTCAAAATTTATTGAAATAGCTGTGGCATCAGATGTAGGCCTCACAGTGACCTTTGACCCTGGGCCAGTCACAAATAGGTGGCCCGGAAAAGCCTACCTTACAAAAGCATTTAATATAGTCCACTTAGGTGACACAGCTCTGCTTGATTTCAGCAGGGCAGCTTTCAAATGAATAAAAACTGTAATTTAGAGTCCATTTCTCACAGTGAATGAAATCACGTGCCAGCTGAATGAATAATGTATTCCCATTGTTGTCTTGTTGGTTACATCATTGTACAAATATGTTGACCATTTGTGACAAGACTGTGCAAACAATGACTCACCGCCCTGAACTATTGTATGAGTACCTGGGGTTTTGTCAAGCTTCTATTTTTTTAACCCATGGGAGGAAGCATGATAACATGTATTCGTAAAATCCTTCCTCCCTCCACTGCCGTTGTTGAAACCAAACCAGTTATCACAAGCCTTTTATAAGGTCCCCCACTACTTCAACTATATGACACAATATGTAGCAGACTGACACCTGTCAAATGTATGCTTTTTTAAAATAAGTGCCAAAATATATATCTAATACATAATACATAATCCTGACCCCTTCTATAAAAGACAGAATATTGGGGTGAATTTTAAATAGTTTTAATCCTAATATAGACATAATTATAGCATAAATTCTTATTTTTAGGATGGTTAGATTTGGATAATTTTATTTAAAATTTAGATTTTGATAAATCCTTAAAAATATAATATTAATTAATACAAACAAAGAAAGAACATTTGGAAGTGGAGTATTTAAATTTATTATGAATTGGTTTCGGTTCTAAAATATGGCATATTCTGATTTTCTCAAATTTTCAAGAAATTCCTCATAAAGACCAATACCAAAAATCAATGAATCAAAACTACCAGGTTTTCTACAGAGCCAAAACACCACATATTTAGAAAAAAATATATAAAAATAAATAAATAAATAATACTCAAATAAATGAAAATAATTTGAGTGTGTATTTATCCTAATTTGAAAATAGTCTCCAACTAACGTCTACATCTCCTGTTCGCTGAAATGTTCCCTGCTGTTTGAAAAAAATAGAAGATGTTACCAATTCAAGTGTATGTTCATTTTACATCAGCAGAGGGAACTAATGTTTTTAGGACTGAGCATGGGCCCAAATGGCAATTAAATGGAATATGTCTGGTCTTATGCCTTAAATAGAACTTATGAGGATAAATATGACAAAACTCAAATAACTGTAACACTATACAAAAATATCTTTGTATACTTTGAGTAAATATATATTTCATATATTTGGGTAACCACCAATTATACATTTGATACTTTTAACTGGATGTTTATACATCAAATTCATCACACACATATTGTTCTGTTAGGTTTTAACGCAGCTCTGGCTCACAATCATAAGAGAAGTTCAAATAAATGAATAAATAAATGAACTGCCTGGAAAGTTGACTGCTGGTCTGGTTTATCATTTTCCAATGTCTGCTAAAGTCGAGAGCACTTTGATCCAGCTCTCCCTGAGCAGAGGCGCGTCACTTCCTCAGGCCGGGCCCATCCCTTTGGAAGGAGAGGAGAATTCACACAGACCAACGACGGCGAGAAAAAGCAGCGAGGGAAGCGGGAGCCGAGAGCCAGATGAAAAAGTTGGATCCAGTGGAAGCTGCCGACCGAAGACCAGAATATCCGCTTTAAAGTGAGTTTGTCAAACGTTGCCTTGTTTTGGTATCGCTCCTTCAGATGAACTGGTTATCTGAGTCCCACATTGATCCAAAGATCCATTCTCTCACCGCTTTGTCAACAAATGTTGCCTCCGCGTGCTCTCCTCGAAAATTAGAAGTTACACGTTCAACTAATATAATCTTCAATTTACTTTAATTAGTGTTGAATAGTTTTGTGGTTTGGGTAAGGCATATTACCCCACCCCCCCCACCCTTTTCTCAAATCTGGATCTCACATCTCACAAATATCTAGGAGACTTACTTAAATGTTGTAATTTTTGCTGCTAATGAAGAAAAGAAACTTATTGAGGTGGCTTAACATGTAAGATATCATGAAATGTATGTTGTAATATATATTATTTATCACTGTAATAATCATTAGGTACTAAAAGTTTCATTGGCCTCAACTGGAGTAGTTTTGTCATGAGGACGCCTAAAGGTAAATTAACACAGTTCAGGCGATAGATTGGTTTTCATGTGTGGAGCAGAACAGTCTTGTTTTTGTCCGCAAACATGCCTGAGGGTAGAGAAAAGTATGTGCTAGCGTTGCATGTATCTGCTTCAAGTACAAGTCTCAGCATGGCCTTCACAGCCACCAGTGCCAAAATGCTCACTGGTTTCCTGCAATATTGCACAACAAGGTGCAGTTTTCAGTTTGGTCTGTCCTATCAGGGCTCAATTATTCACTTTTTCAGACTACTACTTCTTTCATTGACTCTTACTTATATAAATGCTAACTATTTTGCCACCCCCCCCCCGCCCTCCAATCCTGAATCTCTCTCTGCAGTTATGCCGCTTCATAAATCATCCCGGGCCCCTCGCCTGGATCCTACCATGATCTCAGCACCTCTGGGGGACTTTCGCCACACCATGCACATTGGAAGGGGAGGTGACGCCTTTGGGGACACCTCCTTCCTGTGCACTCTTGGCCCAAGTCCAGCCAGTCCTGACCTGGGGAGTCCAGGGATCATGCCAGCTGCTGATCCTGAGGTGGCAATCAACCACAGCAACGTTCATACAGATGCTCCAGGAAGCCCACAGAACAATGAGCTTCAGCACTCTGAGTCGGTGTCTTCATTCACCCTAGACCTGGACCTGGATCTGGGGCCATCTATGCTGGGAGATGTATTAGGCGTAATGGATGGATTGGGTCTTGACTCCGGTGAGGAAAGTGTGCTCAGTCCCAAAACTGGCCCATCCGTGTTGGAAACAAAACAGGCAAAAGGATATATGGAGAAACCTATGAACATGCAGAATGAGTTGAATGAGAAAAACTTGTCAGGGTTGGATGGAAACCAGGTGGAAAACAGCAGGATACCAGATGGGAATGGGATCAAGCCAAAGGGGCTAAAACCAAAAGTTAGATTCAGTGACAAAAGAGAGGAGATCATTCGCCAGGCATCTGAAGAGGAAGAAGGTCAAGGGTTTGACTTCCAGGATGAGAATCAGCTGGTGTGTCAAAGTCCAACAACGGCTGAGAGTGAGAGGGCTGAGAGCCATGAAAGTGAAATTGCATTCACCAATCACAAAGTAGATTTGCCACCTAGTCCTGCCTCATCACATAGCTCAGAGTATGAAGGAGTTACCCCATTGGACAGGAGGAGGGTCGACAGCTGCCACTCAGAGACTGATTCAGAGGAAGAGGAGGGGGAAGTGGGAAGAGGTTACACATTTGAAGATGAATTTGATGATGAAATTGGTCTATAGGGAATAGGTATGGTTTCCTCATAAAAACAGATCTTTGCTGTTGAGTAAATCAAAGATACTGTATCTGCCCGAAATCATAATTTCAGTGTCATTTGAATGGGAGGTTTAAACACTATACTATACACGACTATACATGACTGCAAACTGGATTTTCTTAAAGTCTCAGAGGTATACAGTTAAGACGATGTTGCTCAACTGCTTAAGACATATGTTTTATCTACAAGGGTAACAGATTAGCCAAAGATCTTTGTTCGGAAAAAGCAAAAAAAAAAAAAAAAAAAGGTCATTGAGGTTTTTACAGTGAAATGTTTGTAGCACTTTGATTTATTTCACCTGGAGATTGAGGCCAAACGCAAAGTTTTATTCAGGTGAAATGAATGATGCCTGAATTGTAACTATTTTACTATGTCTTGTATTTGTCATAAAAAGCACACACAACAGGTGATGTGTTTACTTTATTACCTTCTCGTGCCTTAAAGGGAGCTGTAGTTATATTATTGGACTCTGTGTTATACCAGCGTCTTAGTAGTTATCTCTCATATTGCATGCTTTGAAATGCTTTAAAAACAAGAAATCCAGAGACATTGTCAGAAAATAAAGTTATCCTGTGTATCTCGAGTTACTGTGAATTTGTCACATTCCTGATCTGACAGTGTCTCTGGTTTAGGCTGAATCGGACCTGCTCTCTGAATCAAGATTATGTCTTCATACCTACCAGAGCTTCTTGGTGCTGGACTGATACCGAAGTGCTAGGGACCAGCTGTGTATTTTTGTACAAGATTTTTACTTGTATAATTTTTTTTTAAATATAGTGTTTTATGTCATAGTGCTGTAAAAGGGAGGTATTATACTCATATATTGAGAATGCTGGTTTAAACTTGTTTGCCTGTGGTCTCATGAGGTTTACAGTGAAAACAATAAAACTGTTATTGGGATTTAAAAAAAAAAAAAATCACTAGCCTTGGGTGTGACTTTTCTTTTTTTATAGCAAACTAGGGGAAAATTTTTCTCTAGCTGATGGGAATCTGAGGATCCTGAACTAAGGTGAGCCTTCGATATACCAGTAGTTTTTACTACTTAATGCTAAAAGTACATTAACAGTGCTCAATAACAGTATCTTGGTCAAATGTGTTTCATGGATACATTATTACTGTTGCAGCATCATACTTTGCAACAGTTAAGCAAAATGATTACGAAGAATTTTCCACAACTCACGTTACAATGAAGGAGTCACAGATTTTTCTTGACTTGAAATGAGTTTGTTTTTCTTCATTAGAAGTAAAGTACAAACAGAACAGTCTACCCTCCATCTTGGAAAGCAGCCATGCAGATAAAAACAACAAAGCTGATTTTAAACATTTTAAGCACGCACTCAGGAATGCCTAAAATGTTAACATCTGCAAGAGCTACAGAGTGAAGTTTGGTTAAGGAAAAAAAAAAAACAAAACAAAACACCATATGGCACCTACGCTATAATAGCATACAAATGCCAAAAACATTACCTGAACATGTACATTATTACGAGCTCCTTAAATATGTGGAATTAAGATTTACTTTTTTTTTTTTAACTACTCAAATTGAATGCATACTACTCATGGAAATACAAAATCTTATATACACACACACACACACACACACACACACACACACACACACACACACACACTACACAGATATTGTCCTGAACACGTTGAATCCTGAGAGAGCTGTGGAGATCATCACACCAGGTATCTGCTTGTGCCAGTGAACCTCCTTAATTTCTGACTGACCCTGGTGCAGGAACAGCAGCTGAGGAGGCAAGTCTTTCAGCCCCTCCACCCTGGCTCCCACGTCACCAGACTCCACAGAGAGATCCCACTGGCTGATGACATCGTCTGCTCCCGAGGCAGCAAACACACTTGAGTCTGCGGGGTTCCACTCCACCGAGGTAATGGGGGCGCTGTGTTGCTTGAAGTTCGCCACAGGACGCCCAGTCTACAGATGGAAGGAGAGCATTGAGGTGTGCCAGCTGTTAATCACAATATCTGGCTGCAAAACAAAAACACTACTTCATGTATTTTAATAAAAATCAAATATACTGCTTTAGTCTTCCTTAGTGGCAGACACACATGCTGGTATTAGGAAGGTGGAAACGGCTGCAATAATTGCATACTATTGTGTTGTGTTACATGGTAAAATAATTATTAGCTGCGCGCATCAGCCAAAGCACATAGGTCTGAAATTACTGAATGTTGAAAGAGCACAATCCTTGAAGAATGTTTCTCTCCCAAGCTGTAGCAATGTCCCTCTGTGTCAACATCTGACAACTCCTACCTGTATAGTTCTCAGATAAAAAAAACTGCTGTTGGTTTTTACCTTGAACTGTCGCAGGTCCCAGACTTTGAGAAGCCCATCATCCCCCCCTGACAGGAGGAATGGTTCGCTCCTGTTCCAACTGATAACATTGATGTCTGATGAGTGGGCTTCATTAGCTGAGAGCATTGAATTGGGGGGTGCACGGATATCCCAAATACGAATAGACTGATCCACTGAACAAGATGCAAAAACCTGGGGTGAGGGAGAGCGAAAAGAATCTGAAATCTGAACTTTTGATTAAAGATTTACATCATAGCTGTTTTTCCCAAGCAACGAAGTTTACTTATTTCGTCAAAGCAACACTTGTTTCTTTGAGCTTGTGTTCAAGGGTCAGCACCACTTGTGGCACAGCGTATAAAGACTCATACAGAAACTTAAACCCAAGCAGAGTCTCAGTGCATTCACACAGGCCTGCAGTAAGACAGAGTCAAAAATGTAACCCATGTCAGGTTCTATGGTGCATATCCGGATGCCAGTTCAGTGACTAAGTTAACATGTAACATGTAATGCGCATATTCTAGTGATGACACATAAGCAAGAGCTAGTGTTTTTAAATACAACGTTGTTCATTCCATTCATTCAGTTCTGGACAACCACACCTTATTTTTTTCATACAACAATCTGTACAGCACTGCCTAAATGATAAAACTCAGTCTGACTAATAATCCCTGTGGAGAAATTTGTCCTCCACAACAAGAATGCTCCTGAGCTGTTTAGTATGAGTGGATGCCTGCACAAGGCCTGATCAAGGGAAATGTGAGGACAGATGCATTTAAATATTGGAAACCCAGCCAAATACAGAGAGGTTTCACTCTGTCCAAGTTAGGTTTGATGTTGCAGTGCCATCGTGCCATCGACATTACCAACCATATCACCATTAGTCTATAAACGTACTGTAGCTTCAGTGGGCGACCACTGCAGATCCTCCACAGACTTGCTGTGGGAGCTGAATGGTCGCTGGTCTATCTGCCAAGAAGTCCCTCCCTCCCGCGGCTCCCACACATGAATGTTCTTTTTGCAGTCTCCACTGACAAGACGACCTGTTAATAAAATAAAGGCACAACAGTTAACCGTTTAATTGACACACAAACACAAATGATTCTAAAATAATGTAGCTAACTCTAATTCTAGCTCCTCTAGCTTCCCCTTCATGTCACTGTTTTGTCCTAGTTCCTACTGCACATTCAGCAATTCTGAAGTGGTCTGCCCTCTGAAGTGCCCCATTCAACTTGTTTCCGTTTAATTGTTTGTTTTAGTTATGTGCAATTTAACCTCTATATATATATATATATATATATATATATATATATATATATATATATATATATATATATATATATATATATATATATATATATATATATATATATATATATATATATATATATATATATATATATATACATACATACACACACACACACACACACACACACACACACACACACACACACACACACACACACACACACAATGTATGCATACATTATACATCAGTGCCAGCCAAGTTGATGAGCACACCATCTCTTCTCTGAGGAGGTTATATTATCAGCCTGTTTCATGTTTAGCAGAACAACCCAGACTTCAATCTAATTTGGTAGAAAGTTTTAGCAAGTAAATGATTTGATTAAAAGAGTCTAATCATTTTTGTGAATCCAAGAGTGACTGCACATAAGAATTTGTAGGCTTGTTTGCTGAAAAAGAACAGGTTAATGTGAATATGTGGAAAAGACAATGTGATGATTATCTCTGGCTTCAGGAGTAGACCATGTATATATATATATATATATATATATATATTTAAAATTACAGTGCACAACATATTATGGACACCTAAAAAAGTCAGAAGGCATGCAAATGTTTGTTTTTTTGTGCGTGTTTTCATTTCATTGCCGATAAAGACTCACTTACCAGGAACTGTAGGAGACCAGTCAATTGCAAAGCCCTCGGACATGTGTCCTGAAAAACTGAAGATAGCAGTAGCTTCATTCTGCTGTTTGATGAAAGCCGCCATGGCAGCAGAACTGTGGACGGCCTCCAGCTGAGGTTGGAGGTCAAATATCTCAACTTGCCCCTTTTCTGACCAAACAGCAGCCAATGATTTCTCTCCACACTGGGTCACCTGGACACGAAGAGGCAAAATTAGGAATTGGGAAATTTATAAAAGGAAATATGAAAAGAAATAAAGTCTGAAGACCTAATGATTTAATTCATAAAAATGTCACATACTCTGACTCTGTTAATCCCTCCATAGTGAGGCATCATGGCCAGTTCCATCTGTGGCTTCTTGTCTTCATCCTCCTCATCACTTTCCTCATCACTGCTGTCTTCCCCCTCTTTTTCCTTCTCTGTTCCATGAAGGTTGTACATACGCATTACAAGAAGTCTGCAAGAACAAGAAGGTAAACAGATAACAACATTCATATTACAAGATTGCGGTATAGTTTTCAAAGCATGCAGAAGGTGTCTGTCTGTTGTATGGATTAAAGTGTAGAGTTTTAGTAACAAACTAAATCGTTTAAATGACCACCTGGCTCTTCGTGCTTCTATTAAAAAGGAAAGTTTTGATGATGATGTCAAAAGATCAACAATGAAATATGACACTAGATTACGACTTCCATGGAGAGTCTGTGACAAACAGATGACACTTGTATGTTAAGACCTTTGGTCACTTTTAAACAAACAATACTAATGAGTAATTACATATTTAAATATTGCATAATTAAGACACAAAAGATTGTGAATGTGAATAACTTTTTGTAAACTTGGATACCATCAGCCACACTGTCTTTGTAAAAAAACACTGTAGTTAAGATGTCTTCAGATCCTTTATACTGAAGGAAAATCTACTCTGATGATGTGTTATGGCAGAAATATCATGAATCTAAAGTACTTTAGAAAATTGAAATACAATATTTCAGCAGCTCAATTTTGACTCATTGACTGAAGATAAACTCAATGGTTTGTTCTAAGTTTGATAGATGTCAGGTGAGAAGAGCAGAGGTGGACAGAGTACACTACTTCACTACTTGAGTAAAAGTACAGATACTCCTTGTCAAATATTACTCCAATACGAGTAAAGGTACAATTTGCGTAAAAAATTACTTAAAAGTATATAAAAATACCTCTGGAAATACAGAAAAGTAGTTGCATATTTTCATTATACTATACACTGATGTTATTCTATTACAGACATGTTTATAGCTCAAAAACACCTTCAGTTAAAGAGGCCCTACAAGAACCGGTCTGTGGAGGGATCCGGTCCAGTCTCTAGTCTCTGGAGGGGTTTGGTCCAGTCCAGAGGTCTCCAGCTCCGGTCCTGGAGGGACACTGTCCTGCATGTTTTAGATGTTTCCTGCTCCAACACACCTGAATCATCAGCTCGTCATCAAGCTCTGCTGAAGTCTGATCAGGAGTCACTCATTTGAATCAGGAAACATCCAGGACCGGATTTGGAGACCTCTGGTCTAATCTCTGGAGGGGTCTGGTCCAGTCTAGTCTCTCGTCTGTACAAAACATATTTTATATGGACACAGTAAACAGTCTCAAACTCCAGGGGGGTCTGGAGGTCCCGTCTCTGCTGGTTGTGTTTTGTGTTACCTCGTGTTGCTGTCTCTGATATTCACCTTGGTTAACTGACTGTCCTGTGTGCTCCATGTCTAGTTCCTCCTCTGCCTCCTTTTATGATCGTACTTCTTGTCATAGATTCAGGATGGCGGCAGAAATGGAGGCGAGAATTAGTGAGTTAGAGTCGCGGCTCCGCACTTTAGCTAGCTCAGCTTATGCTAGTGTAGCTAGCTAAAAAGCTAAGTCTGTTTCACCTTAGCTTGGCTCGTTTCCGCTGGTAACCATGGTAACTAGCCGTCTGGGCTAAGAGAAGAGGTGGAATAGTTGAAAACATGGACCGACTTTATTCAGCTGTTTTCTTCCTTCAACATCACAACACAGGACTTTAATGGCTGCAGACTTAAGTTTCATCACACTGACTGTACTTCTGACGTTACTTCTCACACCATTCACCGGAAAGACGGACAAACACGCAACACAACGCGGCTACGTGCTGACTACGTCACACATTACCCACAAGGCCACCTGCTTAAAGGGGGACGCTCAGGCCGGTCACACTGCAGCGGCCATGAGACAAGAGACTGAGAGACTGAGGACAGAAGACCCCGAGTCGGATCCCCTAAAGGGGAGCTGTGTGGATATTAACCAGCTGTTTTAGCACAATATCTCATGTGCCACAAGTACCAACATACATTTCTGTATAGTTCCCCAATGCTGAGCCTGTTTTGTGCTTGTAAACCTTTCATCATCTAATTTCTACAAAAACGAGCTGTTTGTCTGTCATGTTGGGAAGTAAAGCATTGCAGTGTAAAGCTGAGGCAGCATGTCTCTGTATGTCTTGTCTCTTGTTTGAGTGATGCATGCAATATTTCTGTTTTCCAGTTCGGGATGCAAATGAAAAACACAGATGGAGGATGCTGATCTACCAATTCTGCTAGTTGAACTTGAGTAGCACGGTGGGGTAGTGGTTAGCGCTGCCGACCGGCAAGAAGAAGGTCAAAGGTCTGCACCAGCCCATCGAGATGTGGATCGATTTCTGATGCGGGCCACCAAACACGGCTAGGTTAATGGACTGGACTAATGCAAGCTACCTAGACCGGACCAGACTAGACCGGTGACGGCACCCCTCCACAGACCGGACCAGACCAGACCAGTGACGGCACCCCTCCACAGACCGGACCAGACCAGACCAGACCAGTGACAGCACCCCTCCACAGACCGGACCAGACCAGACCAGTGACAGCACCCCTCCACAGACCGGACCAGACCAGACCAGTGACAGCACCCCTCCACAGACCGGACCAGACCAGACCAGTGACAGCACCCCTCCACAGACCGGACCAGACCAGACTGGTGACGGCACCCCTCCACAGACCGGACCAGACCAGACCGGTGACGGCACCCATCCACAGACCAGACCAGACTACACTAGACCAGAAACGGGACTGAGACTTAACCAGATCAGACCAGAGAATATGGACCAGGACAAAACAGAACCAATCACCCACTGAGATGACGTATTTATGAAGGGAAAAAGGACAGAATTTAATATACCAGTTCAGTACACCATATATATATATATATATAATATAATTATTTCATGGTCCTGTTGCAGATGTTGTTTGACCGTGTTGTCAGTGATGTCCACAGAAGACATCCAAACTCTGGCTACAGGATAATGCGTGTTCAGGTATTAATACGGCCATGATGAGCCGATACTTCTTCGGAGAAGAGTCAAAGACCGACCTGTTGCTCAGCGCTGTGTCCGCCTGTGTGCCCGCACACAGCAGCATGGACAGCGGGAGCTGCTCCCTGCCTTCTCCGTCTCCATCCCTCAGGATGTCGAAGCTGAGACACGGAGCACCTGGACAGGAAAAACAACCAAACTGAAGTCAACCTGTGAGTTTGTGCACCCTGACGGTGCTGGCAGACTCCGGTCCAACTGACCTGTCTGACACTCGTGGTACATGCGGTAAGCGGACCGGTCCATCTCCAGCTCCTCTCCGGCCTGAAGCGGCTCAATCCCGGGCACGTACACCTTCCTCTCCCCCTGCCCGTCCGCCCCTTCCTCCTCCATCTCTACCCCTTCGTCGTCTTCGTCGCTGCAGACTTCGTCCATCTCCTCCATGCCGCCTCCTTCCTCGTCAAACGTGTCCTCACCAGGCGCAGACATCTTGGCTGAGGCGGAGGAGGCCGAGTGTTTCCGGTGTGGAGCGGCCACGTGGTTTAAACCACGTTTAAACCACGTGGGCAAGCCTCCCCCCCCCCCCCCCCCCAGTTCTCGCTCCCTCTCCCCCCATTTACGGGAATTCAGCTGGCCTCTCTGGCGCTCAGCTCCGCTGCCAGGAAAGAGCAGACTTTGCCAAGGTTTGCCTCGAAATATTTCCTAAAGGGATCTTCCTAAACCCTTTAACGAAGCCGCCCCCAGAGATTAACGCGATAAGATATAATTATATAATTAGTCATTTGCACACTTGGTGTCTCACTCATAGACTGGTGGGAGACAGCATCCCCCCCCCATCCGCTTTGTGGGTCGTGATTGTTGCACGGAAGTGACTGTGACACCTGTGAGGTCCGGTCAAAAAGGATAACCCCCCCCCCCCATCTAGATATCTTAGAATTTGCTAGTAATAGTCAAGAGGAAATGAGTATTAGCCGGAAGAAGAGCTGCCAAAGTCCAGATGGGGACTTTTTTTTTTTTTTTACAGATCTGATGATCTGTAAAAAAAAAACAAAAAACTTTCCATCCCTGTGATGATGCAGCTCTGAGGTATGCTCCTCAATGTCTGTGGGGAAAACATGTCAGTGAAAAATCAAGGTACACGCCAAAAACCCCACAAAAACGTCAACATACGTCCATGTGAACGATTATGACACTAAAAGGAAAGGATGGTGAGGACAATGGCGCATTTAATATGCGTGGGTGTGTACAAGCAGGGACAAGTGTGAGCACCAAGTGGTGCGCTACTAAATCTCATGTGGATCCTCCGAGGAATCGGACACGTAACATGTCTGCAGCCAGTGTCCCATCCAGAGCACATTCCTCCCTCATCTGCAACTCGTCTTAGTTTTTTTTTTTTTTTATCTGAGTTACAAAATAGCTGTAAATGATTTCTACAGAGGAAGTTACTCTTTAAAAAAGGCGGTGAAGCTTACATGAAATGTGAACCCCAATAAAAACTCTGTCCTGTGGCTGAAATGTGAGCCCAGAAAAAAAATATAGCCATTCCCCCAATCGCACAAAAGTGTAATTATATATTATTCTTACTGACAAATAGTAGAACAGGATGAAAAAACAGGCAATGTAACAAGGCAATGTAAAAATATTCTGTAACATAAAAATAATAATTAAAAAAATAATAATTCCATTAAAGGCATGTAAGTATTGTTAGAGGTTAGTTATGTATAATGATATTGTTGGATTAGAATTGTAGATGGCTTCGTGAATTAAGAAGGGCTGATTTTAATGACTTAAAAGCTGTTGGATAAAAAGCTGTTTGATTTATAACAATGAATCACAATTTTATAAACTGATTACATATTTAACAGGTAATATGTTAATGTGCAAAGTACCCAGTAATTATAGCTGTTACATAAATGTTAAAATAACAATGTTTCTCTTTGAACAGTAGTTGAGTAGAAGCAGAAAGTGACATGGAATACTAAAATACAAGTAGCTGACATTTAAGTATTCTTAAGTACAATAATTGTGTTAATGATAATCGTCAGGAAAAAAGCACAATAAATATTCTGTAGCTTCCAAAGTTTGGGCTATTAGATCCTGGATAGTTAAAGCCAAACTAACAATGCATATGTCTAAATGTCTTTAATTTACATTAATGTACAAAAGTAAACACCCATAATATCTTACATTTACACAATATCCATTGTAAACAGTGATAAACTCCACATCAATAGACAAGGCTTATGTGCACTGGCTTACTCAGCATTTATCTTTTGTTAGCATGAAGAGCATAGCTAGCTGGAGTTTGTGGCCTGCTCTAAAGAGATTGGCTATATGGTTATATCTGTGATATCTGTTGTTACAGAGAGCTGTTGGACAGACAACTTAACTATTCAAACAAACTTTGGACATTAAATGCAACCTGTGCATGTCACTTCATATTAACAAAGCTTACCGCATTAAAACACAGATACAAATACAAGAAACAATCATTCAGTGCCAGGAAAAGTCTTGCATTTTGTGTGCATCATCTGAAAGATCTTTTTTCGTAGCTATGGCAGCAGCCACCAGTAGAGTCTGAGTAGCAAGGGGCTCCAGAGGGAATATGATAAGGAGAGACGACCACCGCTGGACGGCAACTGTGCAATGTCTATCACCTTGTCAGGCTGTTCCTCTTCCACACTGCTGATAGCTCGGGTGGTCAAGAGTCTTGCCCTCGATGGGCCATAGTTCTTCTTTATAATAATCGGGGGCAAACTGGGTAGGGGGCAATTTTCAATGGAAGGTGAGCATACAACTTCAAGCCACTTAGCAAAAAGCTGAGATGTCATCTTAAGGAGTTCTTCAGGTGAGGAAGATATCATGGGAAAATGGGTCAGGGCCGTGTTGTCCTGGAACCTCTGTGTAGAAAAAAGGACTAAATAAATATTTGCAATAGAAAGCAGAAAAAAAGACACTGAATCTTTAAAGAGTGCAAATATACTTTTACATAATTTTATATCTGAAACAAAAATTTTAACACTGAAATGTATGTAGTACACAATCATATGCCAAATAACCCAAATTAGTTCTTGCCATTTTTGAATTTAAAATATATTTTAAACCTACATTTCTATCATAGAACAAGAAAAAAATAAAAA
Source organism: Echeneis naucrates (assembly GCF_900963305.1). Lineage (NCBI taxonomy): Eukaryota > Metazoa > Chordata > Actinopteri > Carangiformes > Echeneidae > Echeneis > Echeneis naucrates. The sequence continues at coordinate 15,709,177 of NC_042516.1, forward strand.
TAAATAAAAATATAAAGATATTTTGAATAGATATAATTGAAAGAGAAGCCAACCTCTGTGTTTCTGTTCTTTTTAATAATTCTATCCAGTGTTTGCTCCAGGTCAAGAATTAGGGAGTGATTTAAATGCTCATCCCAGAGGTTTCTGAGAAGCACACTCCAAGAGTCCAAGAGAACTACTGCAGCAGGGAACACACAACACTGCAGAGAGAGGTAAAATACAACAACCACAACATTAGGTTCAACATTGAAAACAACGGACAAATTACTAAGAGCCACACGAATTGCTCATCGATAAGTCAGACTTCAGGCCACATTACAGAACAGTGTTTTTCCAAAGTGAAAAACTACAAGGCCAGTCACAGCAGAAGACTGGGAAAGGCACATTTTTGTTCTGGTAAATAAGTAAAAATGTTTTTCACTAAACAGCAGTTGTTGATGAAAACAGGAGGACTTTCAGTTTTATGACCCTTTGACTGCACTTTTTCTTTTTATCTGATGAATAACTCACCGGATCAGAGTCACACAGCATGTTTTCTGTGTAGTGATGTGACACATAGTAATCTTTTGGAAATACGGTACGCTGGAGAGGAAAGATAAACATCAGAATAAAGCCCAAAGACAAAGAAATAAGCAAAAATATATGACATAACTACTGTGCTGAACTTAAACAATGACTGACAAGACCAACATACAAGTCCAACTAAATACAGAACAAAGGCTAAACCAGATTATTTTTAATCTGTATGACACTGAGCTATCGAGCTACAGGTTTTGTCGTCTGAGGTGGGTTTGTTTATTTTGACTCATTCATCTGAGCAATAGCTTCATCTTTGAACACCTTGTTGGACCGGCTCACTGAATACAGTTAAGACTGTGTATTTGAAAGCACAGCACATTAATTTAGTTAGAAGACAAGAAGATGATTTTCATTGTAAAAATGCCAAAAGAAAAACATAAAACATAAACATAACATAAAAGTTTTAACTCACAAATCCAGTTGGATTCAAGTCAATAGTCCTTTTAATGTTCTTGACAACTTCTTTGTCAAACTGACATCCACCACATTGGACAGTCAAGAGTGATAGCAACAGCAGCACTGTTTGAGACATGAGTAAGACGCACAGACAGAAAACATTTATGTAATTGTTGGAAACTTTCTGTGGTTTGTAGTGTGATTACACAAAAAACTGTGTAAGACATCATGACATCATTTCCTGTGTCAATAAGATATTCATACATAACAATCCCCCCCCCCACAAAAAAAAAAAAAAAACACAGCCACAAAGCACATATTATTGCAGCAGCTCTAATTGAAGTAAGACACCGGAAATGCTATTGCTACAACAAAGTGGCTCAACACCAGTTTTAATTCACTGGTTAAACCCATTTACCCAATGCCTGTTGCAGAAAACACAAACATGCATTTCATTATTGCCTCTCACCTGACAGTGACATCCTTTCATCTGAATGGACACTTCTCCATGTCTCTTGTTGACAGCAATCACTCTGCAGATGGGTTTCTGTGTCAGTCTGTGAAAGGCAAACTTTCCTCTTCAGTGGTTCCTTCAGGTCTTTGACACAAAGTGCACGCTTCTGTGTCTTTTCTCTCACAGCTTGATGTTTATTCTTCTTGTTGACATCCCTTATACATTTCTTCCCTTTGAGTTCCTCTGGTACTTCCCAAACAATTTCTCATTTGCCATGTCTCGCAATCCGGCTCTCTCACTTTGGATTTTCCCACTTCAGCCAGAGTAGCTGCAGCCTTTCCCTATCAAAGCTTGTGTTTGTTTTTCTGCTGTATCTCTTTAGTTTCCGCTTTCCCGCTCTCCCTCTCACTACTGACCTAGAATTTTCCTGAACAGCCTAATTTGAATTGCTCTCCCCTTTCTTGAAAATTCTTAATGGATATTGCAGTAGAGATACTGCCTCTCCCTCTGGCCACTCTCAGTGTGTCCTCTCTCAGGCAAAGGCTGCACTCAAAGTGAAAGTGCTTGCTAGATGGTTTAACTGCTCCCTTAAAGATTCAGCCCCTCCCATCACTACACGTTTTACCTCACTATTGACTGACCCAGCTCCCTCCCCCCTGCTCCCCACATTCCCTGACACCCCCCCTTACCCCCTTCCTCCCCCATCCAAACCAGACCCGACAAGAATTAGTCATGCAGTTGGCGTGTATGTTTTTAATTTGGACTCTCCCCCACATCCCTGTGCCTGTGGATCTCCTGCTATCCCTTCATAGTCACTTTGCAATGTCATCCTGTTTAATCATCCTTTTTTTTTTTTTTTTTTCCTTGAAAAAACCCAAATCGCATTCCTTTAAAACTGACAAACAGGATTGCGGCAGTACATTGCCAGAAGTAGCAAGCCATTCTCTGTGAGACACCACTCTTAAGTCATTACTGTTAAAATCGGCACCACAGAAGACAGCGTCATTGTGGTTATTGATAAATTTCACAGTAATCCTTGTCCTGAAAGTGATGTGTTGTTCTGTCCTTTCAGGTTAAATGAAGCATTGGGTTATTTTGTATTTCAGCTGGTTGTTAGGAAATTATTACTAGAGAGAGGAAGTATATATTTCTTTCTTTGTAACAAGTAGGAATAGCTCTTCTATCTGTCTATGTTTTTGAACATAAGCCAAGAGACAGCACCATTTCCTAATGCCCATGTCTGCCAGGAAATGCAGAGAGCAGAAACTTTACTGTGAGCAATGTTTCAGATGAGGCATCATCGACTAAAAACCTCTTTACCTCTACTGCATGTCTTAATGACGGGTATAAATATCTAGTCATTGTGCTTTCTTCCTGTTGCGTACATCAGTTGTATGTTGGGAAAGTAAATATGTAACTAATTAGCTAGGCTGCTGTAAATTATATCCATGCTCCTGGGTGAGAGTTTCAAAATGAAATCCAGATTTCAGTTAAATGTAAAAAAAGCACTACACTAACAATGCTGAGTGGCTGATTCTTTTTCAATCCTATTATTTTTAAACTCAGTGCTCTTTAAATTTCAAGAGCTTGAACTTTGATACAGTACCTGTATAATATGGGGGTGGGGGGGCAATTTAAAGAAAGCTGTCTGTTGCACAATTTTATCGATTTAAGTCTGCTAGATACTGAAAAGCAACAGGCTCAAATAACTGTCTCATGGAAAAAAGCCCAGTCCTTTAGTTGATCTGTGTATGACAGGCTCATTAAGTAGCCAAAATCCTGCTGATGTGGTAGGCTGTAATGGATTGAGGCCTTGTTATGCAACGAATTTGTACATTTAAGGACACACCAAAAAAAAAAAAAAAAAAAAAAAAATCTTAAAAGTGTTGTCTTACACCACTAGAGACTTGTTGGCCTGCTGCCACTCAAAGAAGTGGAGGGGAAACTAGCACAAAAATGGAGCTCTCCACCGACACGCTCTTCTTCATGTTCACCACAAGATGGAGCCAGTTGCAGAATACAAAAAGGAAGAAAAAGATGTCAGACTGACTATTGGCTTAAGTTTATTTCATTTTAAAACTTCAGTAAAAGAGTTAACAACTTGACTCTTTCAGTAATAAGTTAAACTTTACATATTAGTATGAAATCGTTTTCTACAGTAAATCCCTTTGACTAACAAAAGCCTTCATAATTCCACCTGAAGTAAACGTGTGAAGAATAATACACTTTTTTGCATTACAGGCACACAATAAATTTCACATCCATTAGAAGATAATGATGGATGAGCATTTCTGGCATACATTTAATTCACATTCATTCCCGAAAAGGTCCCAAACAGTTCATAAACCAATTCATCTTCACTTTGCTTTTTCAGGGAACCCTCCTTGTCACCTGCCTTTTCCTGCTCCCTTTTCTCTTTTTCACTGGCTTGGGCTCCTCTCCCCTCCCCTGACAGCTGTCATTAAATGGCTCTTGTAGGTTTTGCTGAGCCCGGTCATCCAGAATTTGAGGAGCCTGACATTGTCCTCCTCACCTGGCCCGGTGGCCCCAAGGAGGGCCAGAACCTTCTGGGTGTCCTCTCTCCCTCGCCCGTCCACTTTGGAGAACTTGAACAGCACTTTGACTTTACTATAGGAGTGAGAAGTAGGTATAAGAACGCTTTCATATGCAAAATGATGAAATCTTACTGAAACCCAAGTGGTCTTGATTAAGACTGAAGTCATTTCACGCACTTCATCCATTCCTCCTTCAAACACAGTAGGCAGTGAGATACGACGGCCACCGATAAGTTCTCATTGGACAGGGCCACCTCAAGCTTATTCAGTAATGTGGGACCTGGAAAAAAAAGCACGGTATTGTTCATTTTTCTGCACCCTTTATGACATGATATGATTTATGTCAAAAGCTTGCCGATAACAGTTTTGAATGAGTTGTTTGCAGAAAAAGGGGTGGGAGCTGGAGAGAAAATGTGATGTGATTTTTTTTTTTTTTTTTTACAGATTCCTTAACATTGCAGGATTGGACATGTCTGGATGTCATACATTTTACATTTGAATGGCAGTGAGTAATTCTAAATTAATTTTGGCATACTCACCCCTGTCTGTGGGCTGTGTATTCCCACTGCTGATAACGAACTGATAGAGTGAGCAGATATCGCTGTCACCCACAGCTGAACTCTGGAAGCTTTTCTCTTTGCTCACATCTACCAGCACTGAAAACTCTGCAGGAGAGGTAGAATCAGCACACCACAAACTTCAAGTACAAGCCAGGAGAGGTGTTTCAGGGTTCATCCCTGAATGTACTATGGTGTGATTTTAGAGACTCTACCTGAGGAGCTGACATGGGTTGGAATGGGCACATCTGGGCTGAGACCCAGGAAGTTGCATTTGTATGCCTCCTCATACTGAGCACTGTAAGGCACAGAACGCACACAGCCTACTGGGAGCAGAGACTGAAGGGGGACAGAACAAAGACTAAGATTAGAGTCATTGCAAAGGAACTCAGATTTACATTTGTAGCCGAGTATACCCACATTGGACACTCTCACTCTGGCTGATTAGACTGTTATGTATTAGCTGGGCTGGGAATTATCAAGAGGGAACCACTGTGACACAGTGAGCTAATAAAAACCAGCTTTGTGCAGAGCCCGCTGCTAGTATATTTGTACAGTTAGCCTGTTTCTATTTAGTGACAGAATTTACACATCAGCACAAATGGTAAACTACCACCAGCCATGCAAGTTGTTATTAGAGTCATTGCAAAGGAACTCAGATTTACATTTGTAGCCGAGTATACCCACATTGGACACTCTCACTCTGGCTGATTAGACTGTTATGTATTAGCCGGGCGAGGGAAAATAACAACTTAAGGGCAGTCTGCAGATGTCATCATGACCCTGAGAAGAAGTTTTTTAAATGCCATTTAATGAATAAAAGTAAATAAGACTGGGGAAGCACAGCAATGGATTTCCTGCTATCCCTCCTGCTATTAGTACTTCTGCTCTTCAATAAGAAAGTTGTAGGTTCAGTTCAGTATTTGGACTTAACTCCTTTATACTGGCATCATAATTCAAACAAATGAGGCAGAAATGGATGCAATGATGACCAGTACCTTAAGTACTGTAAACGCTGATTGGATGAGTCCAGGGTGTGCACTTCTCCATATGACCTGATTTCCCATGAGCACGTGCCATGCAAGCTGACGAAACTCAGCAGCCCCAAGCACCTGTGGAACAAATTAGACCGATCATGAATCATGTGAACTAAAATGTATCAGATGGCAAAACTAGAACTTCTTTCAAAAAATACAATTTTCATCTTCTTTTGTTTTCAGCTTCCATATAATTACATGGTACAGAATGTCGAGCTCAAAAAGTGCCCAAATTTACCTGTCTCAGGTGTCTCAGTGACCTAAACTTTGGGCCAGGTAATTCATCTAACTTTGCATCGTCACCCAGGAAGTCCAGACCAAGTTCGCTCTCTGACTGGTGCCGCTGTGACTTTATAACACCTCCTTCTGCTCCTTCCCAGCAGCTCATTTCTTCCTCTTGCTCTTTTGGACATAAAAACACCAATTTGCTGGGGAATTCCAAAAGAATCTTAAAGAAAAGCCTATAGCCTATATGAGGCTATACCCATCTTACCAAAACAATCAATACTGTACATTTTCACCACTCACTGATAATTTACTCCATACGTATAATAATAGATTACATGGGCTGCACAAAATAAAAAAAAAAAATATATGAATTTGTGTAAACACATATTTTAACTTTTTTTTTTTTTTTAAGTACTACAAACATAAAGTTTAATTGTTATGCAAGTCTTTGGAAATTTAATGGAAAAGTTATTCACTTTTTAAGGCCAGAGGATCTCTGCACTGATCATGTGAATCAGACTTTTAAGACTGAAGAAACATTGTGCAAACACACTGTATCTGATGACCTGATGTTACATCATCGACAGGCCACACCTTGCTGAAAAAGCAAAAACATGTTGAAGCAATGCTCACCGAGGTAAATAATGTTCTTTTTGTCTGATAAATTAATAACGAAGTTCAGGAATCCTTTGAACTTCCTCGGTTGACTGGTCATTAAGATGCAACCTGATCTTCATCCAAGGCTCAAGTATAAATAAACATAACATGTTTACATTAAATTACATTACTCTTTATTGAACAATTACCTCCACCTTCACAGGGCACAAATTTCCTTGAGCTAGCACTGCCTGTGCCAAGAGGTAGCAAAAGGAATGATGATTACATCAGTGCCCTTTGTATACCATACCTAATACCGTGTTATTGCGTTGCAAACAATTAAACTTTTTCTGGGAGTATTGTGCAGTGTCAAACTGCTCTTTGGCAAACTTCAGGGGCAGAGTGATGTTTTTTTTTTTTTGGTAAAACAGCAGCTTCACATGTGGTGTCCATGGCAGGACACAATGTCTCAGGCAACCATGCACTGTGATTTGTGTATAGTGGACTCATTAACAGAGATGTTCAACAGTTCCAATGATTCCTTTAAAGTTTAAGTCGTTACTCTCGAGTTCTTTTTTATGTTACTAAGCATTCTACTTTGTGCTTCTGGAGTAACCACAGAACTAAATCCTCTCCACTTGAAGACAGTTTGTCAGACTGGATTGATGAGCAGACGACCTTATAACCCTTTTCAGCTTCATGCAAACCAACTATTCCAACTTATAAACCTCAGGTATTTTTGCAGCAGATTTTTCTTAGGAATAGAAAACTGGAATGGTTGCATGTTTCTTTCAAAGTCATGTTTCAGTGTTCTTTTCAATATAGACAAGAAAGATGATTATTTTTGTTCTGAGTTACATTACATTGTTTTTGTTTATTACGGTAACTTAAACGAAGACCTGATCATATTTTAGGGCAAATTTACACATAAATGAACTTTTCTTATGCCCAAAAAGGTAAATCCAAAGGTTTCCCTTTTTCATGCCACACTGAACTGTCCTTTCATCGTTTTCTTTTGTCTGTTTAATTGAGGGTATTGGGTCTACCTGTCTGTCTCTCAATTAGCACAAGTGTGTCCTCAGTTGGGGCTCCCTCGAGTAGTTTCTCTGTCAGACGACTACCACAGGCCTTCAGCAGCCTGGAAATGAAGTGAAAACACACATCAATGTGCCCAGGTGAGTGATTACACAGCATGGAAAAGGAGAGCAGCTCATGTGACATACTGGGGCTGGCAGTGTACTGACTCACCAGCTAAATGAGGAGTGCAGACTGGCCCAGAGATTTGGATGTTGGGTTAGAGAAGTTAGTGATCTGGCAGCATTGCCGCTCCTCTGATGTGGGAAAACTGCAGGTGAAAATACACTGTTCATCCTCACAGCTCGCTGGGGGCACACTCCTTGTTCGCTGTCAAACACCTGATGCAGAGTACAACACCGAGACATTAGGCGACTGATATATGCCTGTGAAAAAAATCTCTCAGACTTCTATTTGAGTAAACTGAATAAAGGCTTGTAATGTCCTTGTGTGTAAGCTACCTTGAGGGCTGTGCTTTGCAGGCTTTGTATAGTGAGTCTAAGGTGGCGTAACAGGAAAGGCCAGGAGTTGATAAGGTAGATCCTGTCCATAGCTACCATGACAATACTGTACCACCGCTGAAAACCCCTGGCCAGGCTGTCTTTGATAAAGAAGGTATGTGAGAACACAAAACCGTGTTGCTCATCTCCAAAGAAAATGGGCCCTTCACGGCCTGGACACACCTGACAGAAATACAGAGAAAATTGGAAGAAGCTTATAAGGAGACATGGAACAACAAAGCGGATGCGATTAAATATATATTTATCTAGTGTATGAGATGTGTGACTCACACACACATACATACAGACGTACGTCACTGTTTACCTCACAGCTCAGGCTGCGTACACAGGCCTGGCGGACCACACTGAAAAGCTGAGGCTGTCTGGGATGCTGGTGACTCAGGAAGCGTATACCTGTTTCATCATCAATACTCACAAAACCTGGATGAGAAGCAGGTAGAGATCTGCATCCCTGTGAAGCAACGAGAGGGAGCAAATGAGCCCTCTGAGATAGACGGCAGGATAAACAACTCACCTACATAAAACAAGTCTGGGGTGTAATGTCACCGTTAAGTGCGGTCTGGGCCACGATGGGGAACATTTCTGATAACATCACTGTGACTTGACCTTCTGTCTGTGGTCTTCAGCCATCTACTCACCTCACACATCTCTCCTCTCTGTGTGGCTGAGCTGTTGGCTCTCATGGTCAGCCCTTCACCTTCCCGATCACCGTCTCTGTCCCCAGGCGCCGGGATCCCGGCCTGGGATGAGGGGGACGGGGGCGGGGGGTGCAGCGCCTCGGTGCAGAACAGTGTCCGGGGGCCATGGAGTTCACAGAAGTGACAGAGAGCCACCAGAGCATTCATCTGGGAGAGGTTTCCAGATTTGTTATTGAGTTGAATATGAAAGAGTTATACATTGAGATCACCACGTTTCTTATTTACAGGCTGCAGTGGAGTGCAGACATTGATATTTTAAGTGATACAAACAGTCATACCTTCGGCGGAGACCCAAGTTCAACAAATGACTGTCGCTCAATGAGACTTCACAGGTCTGTCATGGCCGCAGGATAGCAGATGCTGTAATAAACAAATCATCACATTTTCAGGCTGTCATTAAAAAGACTTTTTTTTTTTTTTTTACAAAAACTGCCCGTTTTTAAAGTCTTCTGGTTTTCTATTTTGATGCGGCTGCTATGCTAACTGACAACAACAGACCACGTCACGTGAATCAGAGTCACGCGCCCATGCGCAAATGACTCAAGGCCCTCGTGCTGCATTAAAGTAACGTAACAAAATGTGGGAGAATAGACAAACAGGCAGGACCCGACGTGTTCAAGTACTATGTTAAAGTAAGACAGTAAAGATAACGCTCGTAAATACAGTCATCAGACCTTTTGGTGATATTTTTTGTAATTATTTGTACCAAGTCCAATCGACTCCAGGCTAAAACTGTAACTCACTCTTATGATAGGTGAAACTCATGTTGCTGATGAAATTCCGCTTAAACCATCTTGATAAAAATGTAACATTAACTGTAACACTTTTAAACCGATGTCACCATATAACAAACCAAACAAATACAAAAAGTTGCCTTTTCAATATTAATATAACAATTGTGATGTAATAAAACCGCAAAGGCTGTCATATTTCCGCAAAGTTCTATTGCGGAAATATGTAAACTTAAACTACATTACCCATACTTCATTTGGAGCTGAAAAACTTGGGTTCAAAGGGCGATAACAAAGAAGCAGGATCTTATACGGTTGGTATCACAAAGATGAACATAATCAGATGGATGTTTATGTTGAAATAATTTTGACCCAATGTTTATGTTGTTGCTTTAGTCCCATATTACTGCGCAAAACGTGTACTCCCGTAGCAGCTGAGAGACGTAGCGCCTAAAACAATCCTAAAACAAATATTTGTTTTAGGATTGCCAGAATTATTTTTGTCACTCTGCGCACTCAAATAAGTCTAAAAGGTCTGAGAGAAAAGACGGCAGAGAGCCGGCACACTTTTCTGAGGTAACGTCGCCTTGAGCATGGCGGACGGAGCAGGAGTGCCCGCAGGAGCAGCAGGGTCCCAGAGGCAGGAGGGGGGCCCCCCGGCAGATCCAGGGCCACCAGCCCACACTAACAGCGAGGAAGACGCCTCAAAGGCCACAGCAGGTAAGCCACCCGGTTCAGATTCACTTAAACTGTCTATCTGCTGTCTCTCCAGCTGAGTTATTAAGTTAGATATTATTGCAGTTTGAAAGTCCCTAATGTGCGTCACCTTTTCAGTGTAGACTATGTAGGGTTAGGGAATTTTACTCCATTAACTATATAAACAAACAAACCAGTCCACATTTCAGTGTGATTATGAGCAAATTGAGTTCTGGGAAAGTCTCGGTTACTTTGTCATAATGTTTGAGGAAATAAATGGACTCCTATGATGACTGTGTCACTCTATGTTTGGATGCTTGGCTGGATTCAGGAAATGAGTCAAGGTGTAAATATTGGCCGGGAACTCGGAACCCATTAGGGGAATGAGTTAGTGACCACTTGTATGCCCAGTTTTCTCAGATAACTTAAGCAAGAAACAAAGAACATTGTCCCATCCAGTTGTTTTATCTGAAATAAGAGTGAGTGTCGGAACTCACAGGTCATCATCTTAGCTGCTTGGCTGACTTGGCTGCATTACGTATACATTTTTAGAGAGGAAGCATTGTTACAGATTTATGATTATTGTTCTGTGTCAGTTGGTAATTGTAACTATCTTAAGATAAAAAAAAACAAAACTAAACAAAACAGAGCAGAGCAGCAATTACATGCTATATTTCAAAATTCAATTTCTCGTGAAAGAAAAAAGCTCATATTTCCTTATGTCTTAGACTTTAATATTACGTGCGCTTAAACATATCTCTCAAATTATGCTCCAAATGAATATTGAAATTTATCACACTTGGAGGCTTAAATGAACTGTTAACATCTAATATGAGGACATCCTGTCACACTAATTTATATATTTTTAGTTTGACAAAAACAACTTCAAACTGCAATACAGACCTTTCTTTGTATCTGTGACCTTAAGTCACACTGCCTCATAGGCTGGATCAGGCTGCAAGGAAATGATGTTTGTTGATGTTGTATTTCATGACTTTTTCTCTTTTTGGTCTGGCTCAAGACACCACCTGTTGATTATGTATCAATACTCAAGTTGGGAATTGCAAGATACACACAGGCTAGAGTTCCTATGTTATGTGGTTCTGCTGCAGGCAGCACTTGCATTACTCTTGTCTTATTTATATTGGATTAGTGCTTTTCTGAGGAAATTTGAATGCAGACCTCAAATTGTAAGGCTGCTGATTCTTCACAAAATTTCATTTCAGTTTCATTGCATGTCTGCCTTTCCTCGTTTAGCTTTTATTCTGTCTTTCTCTCTGTGGCTTTATCATTTCCAGAATCGACAGAACGGGATGTGAAAGGAGCCAATATATGCCACTTTTTCCTAATGGGAAAGTGTCATTTTGGACACAGATGTCGTTTGTCTCACAGGTATGCTTTCATCTCTTTGTACAGAAAATGTCACAAGCCAGACAGTCAAGGACTTCGACATTCTCATATTCTAGATTTTTAGTAACTGCAACAATGAAGAAGTTGAAAATAGTTGTATTGCAACAACCTGTTAGCATTAAATTGCCAGTTGCTGCTTCTACTGCATTATGTTGAGCTCCCTATGTGAACTCACGCATTCGTTTGATGATGGATGCAGGAGATGTCCAAATCACTTTCATATGTTTTATTATAACATCTAACAGCAAAAAAGACTCTAGAAAAGAGATCGTTTACAGAGCTTTGGATCAGACTATGTCTCCCTGGCCAGCAAACAACTCCAGCGTCAGTTCATAAAGTCTGATGCCCTATCTTTCCCTGGCCCATTTTATATCATTGTTACACAAAGGAAATGACATAGGTGTGTGTAGTCCTCTTTGGATTACACGCTTCCTCCTCGTGACCTCTGGCTCCACTCTCACGATCAGCCCCTGGCGGCCATAGATAGTCCCTGTTTTTGTGTAAAGAGACACAAACCACAATCTCTACAACCCCAGTGTATCTCCTTCATTCAGTCAACAATTAGTAGGTCACAGTTGTATCATATACCGTATATGAATATTTTATAAAAGATGTTTTTCACTAATGTCTGTAATGTCAAAAGGAAAATAAAAATTGTAATGTCCCTTTTCATTCATTTCCTTTCACTTGAATATTGTCCACTGATACCTTCATTTTTCAGCCATCCATTACTGGATGATTCAGGAGCTGTGCCCCTTGATCTGGATGACACACTGGATGGAGAAAAGGAAGAGAAAAGAAAAAAAAAAGGCAAAGTGAAGAAAGCAAAAATCCCCAAAGACACAGAGGGAAAAGGTCACTACTTGCTAAATTCCCTAAGTCATCTGATGATAACAATACATTCTTAAAAAGTCACTGAATGTTTCACATTTTCCATTACTAATATATTTTACTCTATTTATCTTATCTCTCTTTTCAATAGAAGTGAATAAAAAGCCACGTATGCGCACAGCAGATGACGTTATCTCTCGGATCCTATGGGATACATCAGTTGATTCATCAGAATTTGTAGTGGGTTATGTGGATCGCTTCCTTGGCGTGTTGGAGCGGCCCTTTTGTGACTTCAACTGGGATACTAACCCCTGTGACTGTGATTACTCTTCTGAACTGGCCCTGCCGAGACACAGGATCCAGTACTTCACCTACAGAGGGCACCGTGTTTGGGACCGCCACAGCAGAACTGACAGGGTGTTTGGCTCCACCGGTCAATCTCTGGCTCCCCCCTTTGGAAGGGATGAGGAAGTAAAGGGTAGGAGAGGGCCCTTTAGAGCTGGCCCACCCCACGTACAACCGCTTACACACTTCTATGTCACACAGTGTAAAATGCCATTATACCCAGAATGTTTGCTGACTGACTGTAACCATTTGTTTCACATGAACACAGAAGTCCCAGAGCAAGAAAAAGATTGCATTATAACAACAGAGGAGCAGCCACCTGCTGTCAGTGGGCAGAAAGGAAGTGAAATAGAAGAGTGTGCGCACACTGAGAACACACATCTGGAGGAAGAGGAGCAGAAGGGGATGAATATTCACACCCCTGACTCAGTACAACCAGCTTCTATGTGTAGAGGAAATGCCTCCCAGGAACAACAATCTCAGGGAGCATGTGTTGTGGAGGAGGCTGCAAATAGGTCTGTTTGTGTTCATCTTTTAAATTTAACTTAGAAACGGCAATTACTGCACAGAACAAAATTAGCTCTTTTAGTGTCTGTATGTTCCAGTTGAAACTGTTTTGGACAAGGAGTAACTTCAAAGAGAAATGGAAGTTAGAGGTCAATTTGCCCCAGCAACATAAGGCAGATTATGAATGAGTAGTTAAGTTACACAAGGGAGTTAAACTGTAACCTTTATATTTAAATGGTTCGCATAAATATTGGTACACTCATAGAATATGTCATCTTAATATGTAGAAGACAGTTCACCTCAAAATTTCTCATCTACATTATTAAAACTAGTGAATCAGATGAAGGAAAAAAATAATAAATGAATCCTCACCCACACTTTTTGAAAATTAAAAATAAAGGTTTTGCCAACTGACACCCACACACACATTTTACCCAAAATATCATTCTGATTAGATATTATGAACACACTTCAGTCTAACCAATTCACATTTGATATGATTGAGTAATGCATACAGGCCCAATTCCAAAAATAGTTAAAGAATATTATAAAAAGCAACATAAAAACGGAAATTTGATACAACAAGAGTTAGACATGATTTTTGTGGCCTTTACCAGAGATGACTGAACATTGTTTTATGTTTTTTATATTATTTATAGGAGTCTTGCTTTTAGCTGGAAATAAACCTTAGAAAACAGTCTCAATAATGATTTTGCTAACACTTGAGTAATTTAACTCATATGTTTTGATTTAAGACTGAAAGAGGAGGGAGAAAAGGCTACTTTGGCAGAATGGAAAGACAGCTGGGAGGGCGACAGAGATGCTTCAGTAAGTACAGCACAGCTCAGTCTGAAGTGGGTTCCCCTGCTGTACTCTTTCAGGTTTTACAAACTAATTCTCTTTATGGTCTTTTCCCACTGTGCTCAGATGGATCTTGAAGTCCTGAAAATCAGCCAGAATCAGTCAGTCCCTCTGGAACAGAGAGAGGAGAAACATGGTGGACGCCCCCCAAAAAAACGACCCACACACTTCATCACCTTCAGGGCCAACACTCCTGCCATCCTCTCTGGTTTCCAGCAGCTGCAGGAGGAGGTCATCTCCCTTTTACCCTCCTCTGTCCCTCACTGGTACAACGCCTCCAACCTTCATGTCACTCTATGCCTGTTGGTACTGCAGAGCCCAGCTGAGGTGGCTGCTGCTGGGAAGATTCTCCAACAGTTTGCCCATTTCGATCGCAACCCCCCAGTTGCTTTGACTTTTCCTGTTAAGCTGAAGCATTTCAACGGAAAAGTGCTCTTCCTAAGCCCCCAGCCTCAAATACACCTCCAGCAGCTCAACAGTGGTCTACAGGAAGCATACAGGAAGGAAGGCTGGCTCCACAGGGACTCCTACAATCCGCGCTACCACCTCACTCTGGCCAAGGTAGAGGACAAGGAGGGAGAGAGGATTTTTGAAGGAGTGGGGGACCTTAGAGTGGGGAAGGGTTTAAATTTTGGCCGTCTGCCAGTTAACACCTTACATCTTTGTGCCATGGGCGGTTCCAGAGTCGATGGTTTTTATGAAACCATGTGCACAGTTACTCTTAGATGATAGAACACTAAGCCATTTCACATTCACTACAAACATGTATGTTTTGAAAACATATCAGTGGGTAAAATATCACCAAGCTATATTTAACTGATCGTGCGGCTTTTAATTCTGGTTTAAAAGGTGGGTTAAAAGACAAGTAAAAATTGATCCATAAATGTAGAATGGCGTTGAGCACCATATATAACATTATTTAAAAACGTAATGTCCATAAATTATGTGCTTTAAAACTTAATTTTGTGTCATATTTATATTTCAGGATAAGAAATGAATGAATTATGAATTGCCTGTAATAATGTTCGAAATTCATCTATTTTGTAAGTTGATATACTATAATTCAAGATTGAGACATTATAAAACACAGACTGCTAATTTAACGTCTTTTCAAATAAGTGGGTTACAACAAACAAGTAGTAAATTAGTTGATCAGTCCAATCATGCAATCATTTGATGAAGCGATAGCTTTCGTTTGTAAGAAAATTATGCTCTTTTACTTAATCTCCCTCCCTCCTCTATCATAAACTATAAATGTGGGTTTTTATAATTTTATAATTGTGGGATTGTTGGTTAAACTAAATATGCATTTGATGGCATCATCTTGTACAAAAGATAAAAGACCAAAGTAAAAAAATGTAGTTGAGGAAGTATTTATAACAAGCATTAGATGCAACCCTCGTCAAAATGGAAACCCTGCATTTTTATTATGAAATGTTGGTGTAGACATTAATATGTCAGATCAGCCTTCAGAAAACGCATCATTTTGATGTCTACCTCTACAACCGCTGAAAATTATTTTAAAGATGATGTACGTACTCGCGTCTCAGCAGCTTTGAATCTTTTAACTCACTAACCCGAATAGAGTACACACTTCCTTTTTAAATGCAAAACTCGCCTCAAGTTAAATATATTGTGTTTTTTTTTCTTCTTCTTCTTCTTTTCCTTCTTTCTATTACTGGATCAGCCAAATAAGGTGACTGCAGCCAACTTTGGCCTACAGGCCACAGTCTGGGCAATATCTTCTGTTTTACACGGACACTGGCAGGACATATGCATCTGCCACTAATCCGCATACAGGATGCTTAAATAGTTTACAAGGCGAAAAGCTTATGTTTTGTATGCAGCCATGACTTTACCAAAGTAATAGTTTTGTGCCACTATTACTTTTATGACATATGCCATCTGTTTTATATGAATATTGTATGGGCTGTGTTTTACAAACAGGATGCCTTTGTATCGTTTTACAATGAATTATAATTACTAGATTGTCGAGGACATTAAATATTGAATTGGTTATTTTAAAACCTCTGAGTGGTTATATTTTATCAGTACTGTTGCTGTTGTCTAACATACAGACAGGCTGCATAAACGCTCCCTGAGCAGCTCTTGCATACATAATATAATGTTCTGTCTTCTTTGCCCTCTTCCTCCCAGATACACACATACACTTTACATAGGCTACATGAGTCAGTGAGTATGCTCTCTGGCTCTCTACTGTTCGCTCCCTGGCTCGCATTATCTCCCTGACTCCCTTCCCCCACTCTCTTTCAGTGACACAGAAAAACTAACGCCGCCCCCTCCCTCTTTGCTCGCTTGCTTCTGCCCCCCTTTCTCCAATGGCAGACAAACACCATACTCTTTTTACCCTTTTTTGGATGTGTTTGACTTTCCATCTCCAATTTGCCTTTCTTGTGTCAGATTACTGAGGCAGCATCTCCATCACTACACCCTCATCACTTGTCATGTTGTTGCAAGTTCTCTGCCTCCTTGTCGCTGAAGCTGTGTTGATGCTGTTCTGCAGCCTCCACTGAAAACTGGTTTTGCCTACAAATCCATTGCATGCCCCCCCCATTCATTGTTCACTCCATCTCTCTCCCTCCCTCCTCTCTTTCTCTCAGCATCACTCCCTGGGAACCTACTTTTTTTTGCCATCTGTATTTCATGTTTTTCCCCGTCTCCCCCCTCCTCATATTCATCTATCTCGGCTTATTCATCTGTCTTAGTCCAAATTTATGTGCATCTCCACTTCACATTAGCTCTCCACACATCACAGCCTAACGGTGCTGCCACAGGCAGGAGTTCACCACTTTGCTTCCAACATGTGAGTGGATTTTTAAAAATCTCTTTTCAGCATCATTTAGTGCATACAGTTGCCTGGCAGTTATGTCTTTTTACTGTTTCTCTCAGTAATCTGGTCAGGACTCAGTCTGGTAGTCTGCACAGAGATTGGTCAGGTTGATGGGAGTGTGTATGGATGTTGGTGGGGGTCGTTGTTAGGAGTGTGCCTCTGGTATCTCAGTACGAAGTGAGAGAGGGGTTAGACCTCACTAATCCTTGTTAACAGATTAATTATCTTTGGGCAATACTGTGTCGCTGCTGTGTTATGAAGTCGCTTGGGCGTTAAGCTACGAAGGGCTACAATGCAACGATAAAGAGTCCCTTCGGGGTGTCTCCTCAATCTTAATCCCTCTCTCTGTCTTTCTCTCTCTCGTGCTCTCTCTTTCACTCACTCACTCTCGCTGAGAACTCCTCTCTCATCCATCAACCCAAGCACCTCTCTACTGTCACCAGACAACCATACAATTATTGGCATTTTCATATTTCAGTAATTGCAAGAATTATTGGCTTATTTTTTTTCTACCCTTCTCTTTTTTTCCTCCTTTTTTTTTTTTGTTCTATTTTTTTGGTGTGTCTCGAAGCCATTTTTTCAGGATGATGTTTTTTCATGAGCATCAAGCACTAATTGCTGGCAGTATACCTCTTTGAGTGGGTAAATATTTCACGGACACCGGCAAAGAGAAGAGACAGAAGGAGAGCGAAACCTCCCAACACAACCGACAAAGGTAAGAGGCTGATCTCTCCCCCTCTCTCTCTCTTCTTGATTATGGCTCAGTTGCTGATGGTTTGCAAAGGTTGATCATTGCAGGAGCAAATACAGTGTAATGGCCAGCCATAGTTTCGTGCTAATTTGAACGTGTGCTTCTTTGCATGTATGTTTGATGAATGCTCATGAAATTCTCAACCATACGACCAAACTGGGTTCATTTTTATCTTCAGCCATTACACCTAGTGGGTGAATCTTCTCCTGAGGACATTTTCAGAATAAGAAATTAGGATGATGGATGACAATTTAACCGCATGCTTAAAATTTTTTTTTAATCACACCAATTAAATCCTATCTTTTTTTTCTCAGAAATAATTTGAATCAAATTCTTCTCTCTTGTAAAGGATTTTCAGTTTGGTCGGTAGTGTGGAAACATTTTGTCAACATCAACTTGTCGTGTTAGTCTCCTGCACACATCAAAGCACTGATTTGCTGTGACTTACTGACTATGAGCTGCACTCACTTACCTTCGGTCAGCTGCACTCACTTGAAGGTTCATTGTTAAAGCTGAACATTCATTCTGAATGTGAACTGAAAATGTATGATTTTATTTTTTTTATTTTCCTGTATCCATAGCAGACAAAGGTAACTTGTAACCCTTCACAAAGATGGATATAAATTTCTCATGGTTGATGTAGGGTGTAAAGCCTTCTCATAAATTACAGTCATTAAGGTTGTTAAGAGACTGTTACATAACCACTCAGAGTATAATGTGAATCATAACAGATTTTATGAGGCAAATTGGAAATTTGCATCATTTCAGCAGCAAAAGAATTGCATTAATTATATCTTCTGATTCAGGGATTTGTGTTCTCATTACAAACATGAAGGTGGAGATGATGTTGCTGTGCTAAAGTGGATCCTAAATTCAGCTGACAGAAATGTTCCAGCCTCATTAGCGGCCTCATAAAATGGCCCTTTTCTTTACATTCAGACATCATGTAGTCTCATACAATGGAACTGATTTTCAATCTTGGTGTCATCAGGGCTCAGTGCCAACAAACCACAACTGAATATTCTCAGTTTTTTCTTAAGTGCTCCTAATTGGGTGACGTTCTGTTTTTAATTGCCATTTTTCTCCTTGACACATTTTTCTTTTTCTCCACTGACTGAGCTCAAATTCAGTCAGTATTTATTTGCCTTCAGTTGTCCAATGGTAACATGCATGATAACACACTGACAGGAGACATCATGTCAATTTCTTTCTATCTGTGACAACTGCTGAGTAGCTACTGTTCCAGGACTGTGGACCCCCTCCATCGATTCCATCACCAGCTCATTAGGTTGTTTCTTTAACTTTCAGGTCTGTAACACAATCCTACCTGAACCCTGACCTCATGTCTGGCATTACTTTGTGCTTCCTCAGCCACACTTCTTGAGTTAATTTGTATTATACTGTAAGTGATATTACTTCAAGACGTACAGCCTGCTGCCAGACTGCATCTTCATATTTCTTCACCTTTAATTGTTTGATAATAGCTGTGAGATGAGGCATTCTGTTTATGTCACCTCTTATTTGCCTTAGTGAAAATCATTATGAGCGCTGTGCTATCATCCATCAAAGGAAATGCTTTTCTATCTTGGCCCACTTTATTGGTGGTAACCACAATGGATAGAGTGCTTCCTCGGTGTGGTGTTATTCCTTAAGTCTATTATGCCTCTCAAGAACCTTTTACCCTCTGCATAGTGTGATAAATGCATCTCACAGACCTGCCTTTGCACTAGCTATAATGCAGCTAATCTAATAAATTACCGAAACAATGCATAAAATATAGCAGCAGAGTAAAGTAACCAGTCTGTTTACACTGCTGATGTGTGGTGGAGAGATGTAGCTCTCACAGTGTGTGGACCATTATGTTCAGAACAATTTTAATAAAGGAAATTGCATGTTGGCAATGATTCGATTTGTGACAGTTGGGCTGCTGGAACCATTAAGGTGAACAGGCTTACTGTAATGGGCTTAGAGCAGATCTGTCTGGCCTGTAGGCAAACTGTAGGCAAACTTGTTCTGGACCGAAAATTATGTTACACTGAATTGGTGAAATGGTGAAAATTCAAAAATGTTGCTATCCGCTCACCACCGGACAAAATGATGTGCAGTGGATTGTTAAGCTGAATGAATAGGGACATTGAAAACGCTGACTGGTGTTGAATATTGTGCTGAATGAAAGTTGAGCTGAATAAATAACAGCTGCATTAAAAAGATAATAAAATCCTGCACAAGCCTTTCTCTGACATTATGGGAGCTTGTTAGACGTGAATGCAGAATGGTATCTGTCTATAATATCAGCATTGAGCTGAGCTCTATAACCTTTTATGTTTGAGAATCAGTGCTGTTGCACTTTGGTTCCTTGAGCTGTCTTAAAACAGGCCTTTCTTCAGCAGTAAAGCTCTGATGGTCTCTTAATCTGTGGAGCCAGTATCAGAATCCTACCAAGCTCTGTCTTGCCCTCTGTTGCCCCTCTGTCCTGTCATTGTAATGAGGATTCCACTGTGTGTTTTGGATAACCGGATTTGCCTTTTGTATTTACCCTACTTTCTCTCCCTTGGGTGGGTTTAAGTAAGACTAAACAGTGGTTGGTGAAGGAGTCAAATATAGCCTTTTCCACCTAATGGTCTTCATATTCCTTTATATAAGAGAGGAACACCGCTTCAAAGAGCCCCCATATATCCCATATATAGTCCAAGGAGCTTTAACAGTGTATATTCCATTCAGGTTGAATGTAATGTACAGAAAATGTAATTTGTTCAACAGAACAAATCGGAAATTGACCTGTGGACTTTAAATCGCTTTAAAATCATTACATGTATATGTCCCCACAAATGTAACGTAAAAGTTCATCCAGTACAGTCCAGTGTTGTTCTCTATGTTAACCTTTTTGTAAATATTGTCAGGAAGTAGCAAATATCTGCCCTTTTGATGAAATATAATAGGTCAAGCACAAAACCTTTGGCCACACTCTGGCCTGCACTCTGAGTGAGATGCATCTGATTTATACTTTTGAGAGTTAGTCTCAAGTTGCTATGGCTGAAATTTTAACCTTTGCTTTGCTCAGATGATCACTCGTCATAACTTATACCATGATGGTGGGGAGCCACAGAAGCTCTGTTTCAGCTTGGCCATGAGCTAAGGATGATCTCCCCTCCTTACTCTCTTTCCTCTGCCCTTACTTCACATCCTTGTTAATCTGACCCCTCTCTCCTTCCTCCCACAGGAGGGGAGGAGTGGACCAGTGACAGTAGAAAATGGCTGCCATGACAACGGTGCCCAGCTATATCCCTTCCCTGTGGGTAAGAGTGTGTCACGCCCTCCCTCGGCTGGACCTCACCATGCAGATGAGGGACAACATCTTTGTCCCTGACAGCTGGGAGTATCAGCAGGTAAAGGACACCTGCCATGACTGCTCATACCACACTGTACTACAGCTTTCCAGTCTCAGGTGCCACATTGCATAATACGCATTACACCGTGTTCCTTCATTTGTAATTATAACTTGT
This sequence comes from Echeneis naucrates, assembly GCF_900963305.1. Classification (NCBI taxonomy): domain Eukaryota; kingdom Metazoa; phylum Chordata; class Actinopteri; order Carangiformes; family Echeneidae; genus Echeneis; species Echeneis naucrates. The sequence continues at coordinate 15,730,359 of NC_042516.1, forward strand.
CACTCTGCAAATCTTTTAATTTGGCAGCAATTGCAGAGCCATGACGAGGGAATACAGATGTCTTTAAAACACATTTTCTTTTCAACATCTTGACATAATTATTGGGAGAAAGATGGCACGAGACATCTTCAAGAACCCCCGAGCTCACATGTAGTCTTGTTCATTTTTCTATTTCACTTGATGATTTAATGCAGCCTTTGCATCGCTGCCTCTGTGCCTGCAAATTTGAGTTATTTTACAAAATGACTAATGTGTGCACAAGATTCATGATGGTTGTCTGTCTGGTTTTGAACTTTACCGTTTCTGCAGCAAAATGCAAAGCTTCCTCCTGCTCATCCTGCAGCCTCTCATATAAACACACCAGCTAACCATGTCTCACAGTGCGTGTTTGTGACTTCTCTGCAGTACAAAGAGGGGGGAACACAAATTATCCTGCAGACTAGAAAGACAAAAGAGACTCAAAGTGCTCAGAGAGCGAGAACAAGAGAGGGAGTGAGTAATGTGAGGAGGCTGCCGAACAGAAGATGAACAGAGAGAAAGATGGAAAGAGAGAGAGATGGCAAAGCGAGTGGGAGTAGGAGTGAGAGAGAGTGGCAGTGAATGTATTTAAGTAGGTCACAGATTATTAATAGCGATTCAGTGCTGTGGATAGAAGGAAAGAGAGGGGAGAGTGGGGAAGAGAGAGCGAGTGGGAGCTTGTGAAAATGTGGGAAAGAGGGATGGGTGGAAAGCAGTGATGGAGAGGGGTTTCAGAAAACAGGAGGTGAGATGGAGGGAAGGTGGAGGAATGGGGAGTGACAGACGGCCAGATGGATGCAGGATAATACTGTAGATATGTGTTGGAGTGAAATGCATTCTAGTAATGTTGACTTCATAACATGAAGCCTGATCAGAAGAGGAGTCTGATATGGCTTAGTGACATGAATATACCTTTTTCATCACCATCTCCTGCTGCTGGGGGTGGGGACAATATGATCAGCTGTGGAATTATTTTGTATTTTCCCCTCTCAAATTGCTCTTCTCCACTTGTAAAAACAGAATTAAAGTGGCATTTTTAAGACACACTGACTGATTCCTTCCTCTCCTCCTCTGTCATTTTTCAGACTCTGCTGGTTTTGTCCAGTTTATCAGCAATCGCTCTCGTTATCTCTCTGTTGGTGGTTCTTTCCTTCCTCATACACTACTGCTGCTGCCACCGTGGCGACCGGAGTGAGGGATCGGAGGAGGAGGAGGAGGACGAAGATGGCAGCACAGGTCACGGTTACAGCGGGAAGAAGGGGAGGGGCATCTGCTGTGTCACATGGGTGGCGGTGGCGGCTGTCAGTCTGTGCTGGTGAGGAGGAGGATTCAGACGTTATTATCAACAGAGTTCTTATATTTTATAAGAACGTGTACAAGTCGCCTTTTAACAGTAATGGGCGAAGTATTTGGAATCAGTAAAACAAAACAAAAAGATACAGCAGCCCCAGCCAAACATTATTAGCTGTGGATGAATTTAAAAACGTACATTAAGTATCCTTTTCAGACATTTCCATTTAAAGTACATTAAATGTTGTGCTCTCTCCTCCACCGGAATCGCTACATTTCAGATTATGATTTCACAAAAAAAACACGTGATCACTTTAGAAAATAAAATAAATACAGAATCAGTGTTTCCTAATTATTTGGGCAGATTAGTTGTGGCCCCTTGTTATATTTTATTTCACAATAAATAGAGATTACAGCTAAATCCAGAAAACACACTAATGCATTAAATTAACAATCTAAAGTCACACAATGTTTTGGTCCCTGAGATATTTCAATTGCTACATTCACTAAAATTTGAATGCAGGATTGGTACTTACATTTACATTGTTGTTTTTCAACAGTGATTTTGGCACTGTGTTCATTATCAACACTGACTTGTCAGTACATATAAAACATTTTACTGATGAAACTACACAGTTAGATAGCGCAGTGGTTCCCAAAGGGAGGGTGGAGCCCCCTCCAAAGGGCCAGAAAATAAATCTTGGGGTTGTAAAAAAAACTCAACAAGAAAGCAGAAGAGCATATTCCCCATGTGTACAAAATGCAACTCGAGTAAATGTACTGAGTTACTTTTACACTTCTGCTTTTTAGGTGCAACAACAACAACAAAGCTGTGAATCACAAGCTGTCGGCATCTACATCATCATGTGCTTTTTAGTTGTGTGTCACCAATGTTATTACTGACAAAAGGGGGCCTGGGTGGCAGCTGATGGTCATATTATGCTGCTGTTTACCAGTCGCAGATGAATGTGGATTGCCAACATTCCCCATCAGTTTGTTTTTGTTTGTGTGTGTAAGAATGGTTTTAGCTCACCCACCTACAGTATGTTAAGACTCTGAGGACCAAGCAGTCACATAACGTACATCACATAACGTACATCACATAACGTACATCACATAACGTACATCACATAACGATGCTGCTTGAAACCTCTCTAACACATTCCCAAATAGCAGGAGCAGGAGCAGGAGCAGCTAAGGAGCCGTTCAGACCTGTTAGATCGAAAGCTACAGGCCCAGCTGTCTGCTGAAATACAATTGCAATGCAATTTAATGCTTCAGCAGCACTTGTTATACTCCAGTCCATTCCCTTTGAATTTTTATGAACTGCTATATCTCAGTACATCATGTACTGGGGATATGATTTCAGCTGTCATAGTGATGACATCATACACAGCTGTAGGTTTCTGTAGTTCGTGTCTCCCCCTTATGGACTGTAATGTTATATAGCTGTCTCGCTCTGTGATGATGGAAAAAGATGGAAGAAATAAGGATGCAGCTGTTTTCCTTTTGAAAATATCTCATGTGACACTCTTTCCTCCAGATTGTGGTCTTTTGGTCACAAAAATGAAAACAGCGTATGTCATTTTAAAATGCAGCTGCGCTAGACAGCGTTCACATTTGCCAGCTTGAAATGCAAAGCACACGGACGCAGATACACATTCCTCCTTTTCCCCTGCTTTCTAATCTGGGTCACATACTTTGTGGGAGATTGGGCCATACCATTCCTCTTGGGTTTGAAGGGATTTTCATGAACATCTGGCACTAGCTTTAATCTGAATATTTGAATAACAGAGATATGTGTAAACATCTCTCAGTGTTTAACATTTTGAATATTTTCCTTGCTGGAGCGAATCATCTTTAATTCCCCATCATCTGTTTATTCCCACCCCACATGCTCCACTGATGGTATGTTCATCCAGAGCACATATCTCATCCTCACCAGCTCCATCGCTTTGTGTCACTTTCATGTAAAATGTACTTACACACTGAATTAAACATTAAATTTATGCTTCTGCTATCTGTTCCTCTACTCCCCTCACATACATGCCCTCCTACAATGTTTTCATGTTTCTTTTTTTTCCCCCCTCTGCAGCGTTGCCATAGGCATTGGTTTCTATGGCAACAGCGAGGCTAATGATGGGATGTATCAGTTGACCTCGTCTCTTCTCACAGCCAATTATACGCTAACTTCCATCGATCTGCTGGTGAGTGCCAGTGCTCTCCATAAGTAAAATGTCATACAGAATATCCGAGCTGCTAGAGTGTGTGTGTGTGTGTGTGTGTGTGTGTGTGTGTGTGTGTGTGTGTGTGTGTGTGTGTGTGTGTGTGTGTGTGTGTGTGTGTGTGTGTGTGTGTGTGTGTGTGTGTGTGTGTGTGTGTGTGTGTGTGTGGTCTGCAGATGGAGGGAGGAAATCAGATACAAACTTTTGCCGTATTGATTTCCCTCATGTGGTCAGACAGTGGTTGATGTGTCAGACTGTTAAATATCCTCCTTGCTGGACTCTGTGGAGGATCCAGGTTGTGAAAACTGTGGATGAGAAATGGTTATCCAAAAGTGAGATGAAAAGCAACAGCAGCGAGTCAGATTTTATCCTTTAAAACTAGCCAAGAATCAACATTTGTCCATTAATCTTCACCTTGTTTTATTAAGTTTCACTTTTAATTGTTTGATAAACCAAAGACCTGACTGCTCAGCATGTTCAGCTCTCTTTATAACACACCAACTGCAGAAAGCTGACAATGACTCATCTCAAGTTTGTGGTTAACATTCCATGTATCTCTATCACACTCCTCTGCCCTCTCTCTCAAGATTTCAGACACAATCGCAGGGTTGCAGCTGTCCGTCTCTGGCCCGCTGACCACAATGGAGGAGCTCTTTACTGGCAGTAAACCCTTCCTGGTGTCCACAAGGAACTGCCGGCGGTTATCTGAGAATGTGGTCAACCTCCTCTCCTCCATCTCCCTGGCTCGGTCCAGTGTTGATGGAGGGCTGGGCAATGATAGCAGTATCAGTGGGGCATCAATTATACCCCTCACCCCAGTACCCCCCTCTGTGGCTCCTACAGTGGTGCCAAGCAGCAGCCTGATTCCCAGCCCCTTCTCACCAGGCTGGGCAGCCAACACACTCATGGTCAATGAGGACTACAGGTGAGGCTGCAGTCCCGAGGGCTATACACACACGCTAATGTGACCACAGGACTTTGAATGCTTGTCCCATGATATAATACACACAACAGTACACAGCAACACAGATCGTTTCAGCTACCCTTTCACCCCCACCCTTCATTCAACGTGCCAAAAAAGTCACATTTCAAAATAAATTTGAAAATACTAAATGCACCAACATAGAGACAATATTCAATTTTATTTTATTTTATTCAAAGAAAATGGAAACCTTTGTAGTGAGTGTATTTGAAGAATATGGTTTTCAATTATACATTACATCTTAATTTGGTGGTTTTACACACAGCAATTCATCAAGGAATAACCAACATATACATGAATGAAGAGCAATTACTGTAGTCACTTCCGGAGGTTCCAGGAAATTCCTGTCGAAAATATGTGCATTTTAATTAATGTATTAATTTATTTATTTTTAATAAAATTATGTGCATTAATTCATTAACTGTAGGGAGCATTAGCAGTCATAATCAGCTACAGTATCTGGCGGGTAAAGCTTTTTTCTTATTTTGCCAGATCAGTAAATGTTTAACTTGTTTATCTGCTTCCAATTTGAAGTTTATTAGATTCCTCCTCTGGTAATTTTGCAAGACCATGCATTGGCTATTTCCAATAGCATGACGTCATGTTTTTTTTCTAAAAAAACAAAACAAAACTGACTTAACAAAATT